>NW_019942913.1:345106-354551 GCF_002910315.2 Salvelinus sp. IW2-2015 | reverse complement strand
TGGTACACATCTGAATACGTTAGTGAAAGGCTCAAATCAGTCAAATACAACAATTTGATGGGATCAGACTTTGTGCACAGGAATGGTCCAAGCTCAAATCCAAATCATGTCCATTGAAAACGAGGGCCTTGTCTCACTCTCCATCACAAAACCCCAGTGTGGTTGTGGTTTCCATCCAGTTGGTTGAGCGAATGTCTCCCGATAAAACAAGTTCAGGTCGGTAGGCATACGGTCGACCCGAGGAAAACACTTCTGTAAAAGATATTGTGGTACAGATGTGGATCTTAACTTGATCACTCTTTTATTAGGAGGAGAATCATCTCGCTAAGTCAGGATATTCAAATGAAAACGACCAGTTCTCTTTCCATATGGGATCTGCTATCGGAAATAATATTCCTCATTGTCCGTTAAAAACGCTAGCCTAGGTAATATTACTACAACATTAAATGTATCTGAAACTCAGTCATACACATTAACAACCGTCGTGTTGCTATATCTTAATAACACAAGACAGCTGATGGTCTCCACTAGGCAAGTGTCAAGTGTATGCTAGGTTACGAACAAACTGTCAACTTTTTTCTTTTCAATCATGGCCTGGGGTGCGCAGGGTTAGTGCATCTTGGCCATTTCTGTTATCATCTCCACCCGGCACAGCCAGAAGAGGACTGGCCACCCCTCATAGCCTGGTTCCTCTCTAGGTTTCTTCCTAGGTTTTGGCCTTTCTAGGGATTTTCCTAGCCACTGTGCTTCTACACCTGCATGCTTGCTGTTTTGGGTTTTAGGCTTGGTTTCTGTACAGCACTTGAGATATCAGCTGATGTACGAAGGGCTATATAAATAAAATTGTGATTTTCTTTATTTGATTTTGATTAGTAACCAATAGCTACCCAGACTAACTATTTAGCAGTCTTATGGCTTGGAAGTAGAACAGGGTCCTGTCTTTTCCTGTCTTGATGCATCGGTACTGCTTGCCGTGGAGGTAGCAGAGAGAACAGTCTATGATTGAGTGGCTGGAGTCTTTGACAATTTTGGCGCTTCCCTGACACCGGCTGTATAGAGTCCTGGATGGCAGGGAACTCGGCCCCAATATATTATGATTCAATGTCAACTTCAGTGTATTAGCAATACCCACTGAAAATCTCCCAAGTCTAAACTGCTCCTGTGTTTGTGTGCAGAGGAGATCGGTGACCCTGACTGAGCAGATCGGAGAGACTGGCAAGAGCTTCATGAGCTGGAGAGCCAAGAAGACCGTGGAGACAGAGAAGTCTGAGATCCAGAATCGCTCTGGAGGAGGCTGAGGTACAAACTACAGCTGTTCGATGGGATAAGACAGGTTCATTTGATCATTGGACCCCCATGAGCTTTTGATTTTGATTTGAGTGCTGCTGCCTTCAGCACGCACAAACACGAGTTTACAAAACATTAGGAACACCTTCCTAATATTGAGTTGTACCATATTTTTACCAGAACAGCCTCAATTTGTTGGGGCATGGACTCTACAAGTTTTGTGGGCTCCGAGTGGCGCAGAAGCCTAAGGCACTACAGAGCCATGTCCGATCCAGGCTGTATCACAATGGCTGTGATTGGGAGTCCCATAGGGGGGCGCACAATTGTTCCTGTGTTGCCCGTTAGCGGTTTTTGGGCCGGGTAGCTGTCATTGTAAATGAGAATGGTGTTACTAACTGCCTACTTTAAAAAATATATTTAAGGTGTCGAAAGCCTTCCACAGGGATCCCGGCCCTTGTGGACTCTAATGCTTCCACAGTTGTGTCAAGTTGGCTGGATGTCCTTTAGGGTGGTGGACCATTCTTGATACACCACGGGACACTATTGAGTGTGAAAAACCCGCAGCGTTGCAGTTCTTGACACACTCAAACCGGAGCGTCTGGCATCTACTACCGTACCCCTTCCAAAGGCACTTAAATTGTCTTTCCTGTGTGCAGACCTTTCACCTCCGAATGCACACATGCACAATCCATCTCAGTTGTCTCAAGGATTAAAAATCCTTCTTTAAACTGTCTCCTCCCCTTCATCAACACTGATTGAAGTGGATTTAACAAGTGACATCAATAAGGAATCATACTGTAGCGTTCACCTGGATTCACGCTGTTCGGTCTACGTACACTCAGTGTATGTCATTATATGCACAGATTGAAGTGTAAACGTAGGGGTGTTATGTATAAGTTTGGGTGAGCGCATATGTTCGTGTGCATCCCTGTGCCAAACCAGCTCCTCGGAGGCTCAATCCCTGAGCTCTTTTCACATCTGCAGCCGATGACCTGAGTTAATGTCTCATTCAGGCAAATAAAGGAGGAAGGAGGAGGAGGAGGAGGAATGGGGAGCATGTAAAAGAATGTGTTGCCTTTGAGTCATTTACGAGTGTCGCAGGCATCTTCTGAAAAATAGTTTGTGTGTGTTGTGTGTGTGTGTGTTTGGGTTGTGTTGTGTGTGTGTGTGTGTTGTGTTGTGTTGTGTTTGTGTGTGTGTTGTGTGTGTGGTGTGTGTGTGGTGTGTGGGTGTGTGTGTGTGTGTTGTGTGTGTGTGTGTGTTGTGTGTATGTGTGTGTTGTGTGTATGTGTTGTGTGTGTGTGTGTGTTGTGTGTGTGTGTTGTGTGTTCATGTGTGCCTTGCAGATAATAGATTTTTCTCCCTAATGGAATTAAGACTCGCTCCAACAGGAGAAGGGTCCTCGGGGAGGCGTTGTCAAGTTGTAGGCATCAGCATGCATTAGAAGGGACGTGAAACACACACGCGCACACACACACACACGCGCGCGCACACACACACACAGAGACACACACTCACAATCGTCTGAGGAGGGACAGCCACCTCACTGCCTGACGGTGTACCAAATAACACCCTGTTCCCTATAATGCCTACATAGTGCTCTACCCTGGTCAATACAGGGCCCTGTTCAATATAGGGCCCTGGTCAATACAGGGCCCTGGTCAATATAGGGCCCTGGTCAATGCAGGGCCCTGGTCAATACAGGGCCCTTGTTAATACAGGGCCCTGGTCAATATAGGGCCCTGGTCAAAAGTAGTGAACTATGTATGGAATAGGGTGCCATTTGGGATTTAGCTCCACCCCTGTCTGTCTGTGAGGGATTTAGCCCCGCCCCTGTCTGCCTGTGAGGGATTTAGCCCTGCCCCTGTCTGCCTGTGAGGGATTTAGCCCCACCCCTGTTTCCTTGAGAGGGGATTAGACAACCATTGCCAGGGAAACATTATGCTGGAAACATCTTATGGAAGAGAGGGGCCCTTCGGAGGGCAATCAGAAGTCTTTAAATGCTTAATTAGTTCTTATTGTTCTTTGTCTTGAAAGTTTGTTTTTTGAAAGTTGTTTCATGGTGAAAGGTAGAGCGTTTCCCCTTCCTCCCTCCCCCTCTCTCCCTCCATTCCCATCTCTTCCACTCCATTCTCCTCTCTTCCCTCTCTTCTCATCCCTTCCCCTCTCTCCCCTCCATTCCCCTCTCTTCTCCTCCCTTCCCCTCTCTCCCCTCCATCCCTCTCTCCTCATTCCCCTCCTCTCCTCTCCCTCTCTCCCTCTCTTCTCTTCCTTCCCCCTCCCTCCATCCCCTCTCTTCTCTCCTTCCCCCTCTCCCCCATTCCCTCTCTTCTCCTCCGTTCCCCTCTCTCCCTCCATTCCCCTCTCTTCCCTCTCTTCCCTCTCTTCCCCTCTCTCCCCTCCATTCCCCTCTCTACCCCTCCTTTCCCATCATCCTCTTTTCATGCTCTCCTTGTTAGTGTGTGATATTTCATTGCTCTTTAAACACCCGCTGTGACCTGAAATGCTGTCTTCCCTTCTTCTTTCAAGTCTTTTTTCCCTCTCTTCATCGCACCACCACAGCGGCATCAGGGAAAATGGCACGGTTATGCCACGTCAATGGCAGCTACGCCCCGAATATGAACGTGTGACAATCCATGCCTTTAAGGGACAGATAAAGGGTTTCATTATTTATCTCCTTCACTCAGCTCCTCGTTGTACAGAATACTGAATCCCTCTTTTTCAACTATAGTCTGTCTCTTATTTATCACTCCTCTCGGTAACAGTTCATTATAAGGGGTCGTTATTACACATGTAACCACACTGTAACAAGTATTGTAATTAATTGTAATAACTCATAGTTACACTGTATAACAACATGTAACTGGTGGTAATTGCAGTCTGTAATGACAGAGGTGTAACAATGAATGCTTGTTACCATATTGGTTAGTGATATCCGGGATCCTAAACCTTACCGTTAACCATAACTCTTACCTAAACCTACCCTTACCGTTTTAAACTTCAATGGGGTAGGGACGTCCCAAGGATCCCGGATAGCACAGACCACACCATATTTCAGCCCGCTCAAACCACGTTTGCTAGCTAACTGTAGCTAACTAGCAAATGTTAGCTGGCGTTTTTGTTTGGTCTACCAACTAGGCTTGCTAGCTAGATAGTTACCATCTACAGAATAGACTTTCCATGCAATCTGTGGATTTTTGGGGGATTAGCTAGCACGGTAGGTAGCTAACTAGTTTTGCAACCTTGACTAGCTAGCTAGCTAGCTACCTAAGGTTGGCAATTATTCTATGGTCGCTTGTAAAGCACAATTTCTCCCCTTTCCAACAAAATCAATTACATGACCTAAACACTGCCCGTTTCTGCATAATTCAAGCAGGCAATGAGCCCCGTCGGGTCTTTTTAAAAATGGCGTGTGGGGAAGCGAAACTAATGCGTGATAGTGAGAAGGACAGATGTCGTCCTCAGATGTCGTCATCTCCCGGGTGGCGCAGTGGTCTAGGGCACTGCTAGCTGCGCCACCAGAGTCTCTGGGTTCGCGCCCAGGCTGGGCTGGGTTCGCGCCCAGGCTCTGTCGCAGCCGGCCGCAACCGGGAGATCCGTGGGGCGACGCACAATTGGCATAGCGTCGTCCGGGTTAGGGAGGGTTTGGCCGGTAGGGAGGGTTTGGCCGGTAGGGATATCCTTGTCTCAGTATGTATAAAAAATAAAAAAAATGTCATAAAATGTATGCACTCTACTGTAAGTCGCTCTGGATAAGAGCGTCTGCTAAATGACTAAAATGTAAATGTAAAAAATGTTGTGTGGGAAAATTGCTTTTTTCACTCGATCTGTCCAACTTATCACCTTATCGCCTCTAAAATGTAAATAAAACACTATAAAGAGTTTATATAATGTGTCATTTCATACCTATTTGAAGGTTTGTGTCGAATTTGAATCGGGTTTTTAGGGGGGTGCTAAAGTGATCTTAGAAGTGAACAGCGGCTTTGAGAATGATGATCGCATGCAATGAAGACGAAAAAAATTACTAGGTATCCCCCCTTACCCCCGTCACTGTCCATTTCTTGTTTTTAAACGATGAGAGAAGTGCTACACCTGATGGAGAGAGATTGTAAGACAGAAATAGTTACTTTATGCGTGCTGTATGTTACGACATGACACGTCAAGATGTAACGGAGGGTCAGTTTTTTCAACTTTTCTCCAATACTATAGAGCCATTACCATGTCGATCAACGCTTGAATAGAAACCTAGTTCACACCCCAGATTTTGAAGTCAACACAGTCGCTACAGTCCCATTAGTTTTCTTTGTAGCCTCGTTTGAATGTCGCGGTTGCGCACATTTGTACGGAATGGGGTGAGTTTACGTTAGCTAACTTATTAGTGTTAGCAAGCACCATAATTGCTAGCGGGATAACAAAACAGCTAGCTAGGTAGCTAGCTAGGCCTATCTATATCCCTAAACTACAGAAATCATGATGATGATAACTAGAGGGGATCTATGCTAAATTGTCTTGTATTCTTCTTCTCTACCACAGATTCCTACAAGGTCTCAGACTCCACGATGGGAAAATGCTTACAAGAACGAAATAGATGAAGACAGAGACAGTTGTCGATTATTTCCATTTTGTAATGTTAAAAAGGGCGGGGGGAAGACAATCCCGTTGTTCTAAATTAGCTATCTAGGCCAGTGTTTCCCAAATCCAGTCCTCCAGCACCCCTTACAGTACACATTTGTATTGAAGCCCCGGACAAACAGACCTGATTCAACTTGTCAACTAATCATCAAGCCCTCTATGAGTTGAGTCAGGGCGTGTTTTGTCCGGCGCTACAACAAAACACGTGTACTGTCGGGGGTTCTCCAGGACTGGAGTTGAGATACAATGATCCAGGCTACAGACGTACGTTATTGATGTACGGCTTATATCCTTATCTAATATAATGAATCAATTTATTAATAATAAAAATCTTTATTATTTTGTAAAGAAATGTTTACATGCTGCAATATAGTTGACTAAAGTAGAAGCTCATATTTTGTTTTGTAGGTATTTTCACTTGGTAATGAGTAATAAATATACAAGTGTGTTATCTTCCCACTCGGATGGCTCTTCCCGGAAGCCTTAATGTAAGGGTCAGGTTGTCAGAATGGGTAATGTACTGTATAACTGCACATTCATTTCCAGTAAGTACCCCTCAAGATACACTTGATTTTATTAACTAATTAAATCCTGTGTAACACCTAGCAATTTACATTGTACTTAGGCAGATATTACATGTAGTTGTGGGTCTATCCTCTCACTTGGATGGCAAGGAAGTTCAGGTTGTCACAATGGGTTATTAACATGTTGTTGTTATTTAAAGAAATATATATAATCTGGGTAGACCCAGTCAGTGAGGTTGACCTACGTCTGATCTGTTTTTGTAAACTCAACCAAGTTAACCCAGATCGTACACTTTTTTTTGGGTGGCTAGAGTGCTAGCAACAACATTGAGTCGAGATTTTGAAGAATGTGCGTTCACGGGTAGGTAATTAGGGCCTACTGATCCTCAACAATGTGTACTCTTGGACACCCAGCACATCTGTCCACAAGATATTACAACTTTATCACAGTTATTACTGAATAGGATACGACATCTGAGAAGAAACTAAACACTAAATTGGTGAATTTAGTGGAAACTTACCCATTCGTAACAAGCATGGTAACACGCATTTGCTGTTACACCAGACTGCAATCACCACCAGTTAAATGTTGTTACTACAGTGTAACTGTGAGTTATTACAATTAACTATAATACTTGTTACAGTGTGATTATAGATGTCATAAGGACCCCTTAAAATGAACTGTTACCCTCCTCTCTTATTCCTCCATCTTTTTGTTCTCTTTCACTGCCGTTACGGCGCCGGTGCGCGGCAGGTTTATTTTCAGATGATAATGTATGCATTTGACAAATTTCCGCCTCCATTTGAAGCATGCTGGGGTTACCCACACAGAGATGCGGGCGAGGAGGATTTGGAAGTGAGCTCTCTTCTCTTCTCACCAGCCTTTGTGTGCTGTGGTTGTTATAGCCATGAATAATGGAACAGGGATTAGGAATTCATAATGCTCCTGTTTTCACCTTCTGCCAAAGCAGAGCACCAAGCGAATGCCAAGTCACCTTCCAATATACCTGTGTAGGCCTATTTTGGAAAAATCTCATATCAGGGGTCCTGCTTTCTTCGGTTTCGCCACGGTGCCGAAGGGGTGGATGCTTAGCTGAGGGAACGAAAATGAGAAGGATGATCAGTGTGAGGTGTTAATTAATGACAGTGGTAAAAGGGGAGAAAGACAAAACAATGGGACTACTTCCAGGCCTGTGGTGATGTGTTTCAACTGCAGATGCTAGGGTTACGATAGGCTACACTGCATTTCTGCTAGCCTGTTTAGGTGGAGTTGAAGCTTAACAAGGTAAACATGGAATTTGTTCTCAAACTTGTAGTTTACTCCCTCTCAGTGTATTGACAGGTGGTCACAATGATAGGATATATTCCACAACATGAGCGCCCATTTTAACTAGCTTCAGCTTCCTCAGACAACAAAGATACAATGTGTTATAAATTCCTCAGTGTTGTAAACAAAGAGATAGATTTAAGTCTGGAGACTTTTAAATAAATAAATTATATGGAAAAGTATTTTTCACTTTGACAAAATTGCCTCGGTCGTCGAGTTTTCTCTCTCTCTCTCTCCAATTGAGATATTCCTGGTGAAAAAAAAAAAAAAATGTCCGCCAGGCATCGACACAGGATTTCCAACAAAACTGCTGATCGGAAGTAGAAAATAGGGCTACTCCCTGTTGCCGGCACGCTGCGCCTGGAAAGGAATTGTTTTTTTTACATAAAAGAGGGAAAAAGGTAGAGGATATTTACATAAAATATGCTTTGAATAAGACTCAAGCAGTGCCTTCTCTGAGGAGTCGCCATGTTTTACTTTCTACTACATTTTCAGATCGAGCAATAACTTAGGGGAAAAGGAATTGTTCCTGCCTTAATGTGTGTGTTTTGTTACATAGACGCATGCGCACACACACACACACACACACAAACACAGCTCCACACCTCACTCTCTCTCTTAGTATCATGTGTTTAGAAACCCAGTAGTTGTAAAACACTAAAGCCCGTACTAGTAGTTGTAAAACACTAAAGCCAGTACTAATAGTTGTATAGTACTAAAGCCAGTATTAGTAGATGTATAGTTCTTAAGCTAGTACTACTAGTTGTATAGTAATAATGCCAGTACTAGAAGTTCTGTAGTACTATAGCCAGGACTAATAGTTGTATAGTACTAAAGCCAATACTAGTAGTTGTAAAACACTAAAGCCAGCACTAATAGTTGTATAGTACTAAAGCCAATACTAATAGTTGTAAAACACTGAAGACAGTACTAATAGTTGTATAGTACCAAAGCCAGTACTAATAGTTGTAAAACACTGAAGAAAGTACTAATACTTGTTAAAACGCTGAAGCCAGTGTAACGGATGTGAAATGGCTAGCTAGTTAGCGGTGGTCCGCGCTAATGGCCTTTCAGTCGGTGACGTCACTCGCTCTGAGACCTTGAAGTAGTGGTTCCCCTTGCTCTGCAAGGGCCGTGGCTTTTGTGGAGCGATGGGTAACGATGCTTCGTGGGTGACTGTTGTTGATGTGTGCAGAGGTTCCCTGGTTCGCGCCCGGGTATGGGCAAGGGGACGGACGTAAAGTTAAACTGTTACACCAGTACTAATAGTTGCAAAACACTGAAGAAAGTACCAGTAGTTGTAAAACACTAAAACCAGTACTAATAGTTGCAAAACACTGAAGAAAGTACTAGTAGTTGTAAAACACTAAAACCAGTACTAATTGTTCAATAGTACTAAAGCAAGTACTAGTAGGTGTATAGTACTAAAGCCAGTACTAGTAGTTGTATAGTACTAAAGCCAGTACTAGTAGTTGTATAGTACTAAAGCCAGTAGTTGTTAAAACACTAAAGCCAGTACTAGTAGTTGTTAAAACACGTAATCCGGTACTAATAGTTGTATAGTACAAAAGCCAGTACCAGTAGTTGTAAAACACTAAAGCCAGTACTAGCAGTTGTATAGTACCAACGGCAGTACTAGTAGTTGTATAGTACTAAAGCCAGTACTAGTAGTTGT
>NW_019942913.1:331496-340968 GCF_002910315.2 Salvelinus sp. IW2-2015 | reverse complement strand
TGTGCGCTATGTGAGTGTCCGTCATGCAGTTCCATGCAAAGGAACGGCGATGAGTGCTATGGACTGGGCCCGGCCCGTTCCCCAGACCTGAATCCGAATGATGAAGCACATCTGCGGACATCCATGTACTCGCTCCAATCCTACCAACCGCCACGTTGCCACCAGCAGCACTGTCCACAGGAAGTTAGGCCGGATGCTTTTAGTCCAGCTCTGGCGAGGAAGATTCCCGCAGCGAGACCAATCCGCCCACCTCATCGAGGAGCATGGCCCAGGCGTAGTGTAAGGAGCTCATACAGCCCACGTGGAGGCCACACACACTACGAGCCTCATTTCCTTGACTGTTTTAAGGACATTACATATCAAAGGTTGATCAGCCACTCATTGTAGTGTAGGTTTTCCACTTTTAAATTTTGAGTGTGACTCCAAATCCAGACCTCCATGGGTTGCATAAATTGATTTCCGTCGATAAATTTTTGTGTTGATTTTTCGCTGGTCAAGACACAATTTCATACCTCATGATAAAGAAAAAAAGTATTTAATAAGATATTCATTCATTTCAGATCTCTGTAGGATTGTGTTATTTAGTGTTCCACTTTATCTTCTCTTCTTGGAAGCAGCTGTATATAGTACTAAAGCCAACTACTAGTGGTGATAATCAGCTACTAAAGCCATGAACTAGTACTTGTTATAGTACTAAAGAGCCACCGTACTAGTATTGTACTAGTACTCAAAGCACTCTAGTCAGTTGTTAGAAAACTAAAGCCCGACTACTCAGTATCTTGTGAAGTTAAGTTACTAAGCCACTTACTACTAGTTGTATAGACTACAAAGCCACTACTAATAGTGTTATCAGCTAGCTAAAGCCTACTACTAGTACTTGCTATAGAAGTACTAAAGCCACTACTACTATTGTTATAACTAAAGCCACATACTAGCTCAGTTGTTATAGTACTAAAGCCACTACCTAAGTAGTGTTATCAGTACTAAAGCCAACTACTAGTAGTTAGTAAAACAGCTGAAGCCAATTCTTACCAGGAATTCTCCATGAAACAGAGGCTGAACTCCTAGAGGCAGTCTAGCCTGCGAGGAGAGAAGAGAAAAGATCCGAGGAGAGACGAGAGAGAGAGCAGAGGAGAGCACGAGGAGAACGAGAGACAAGAGCAAGAGAGAGAGACAGAGAGAGAGAGAGAGAGAAGAGAATGAGAGATCGAGAGAGAGAGCCTCGAAAACACTCCACGACAGGCTCTATTGAAACTGTTTTGAGCACATGTTTCAGAGTGAGAGTCCAAGTCAGAGCGGCCTTAAATCTCAATGATGCTAGGTCACCCAGGGTGAAATAACTCCAGAGAGAGAGAGAGAGAGAAGAATAGTGAGGGATAGAGAGCGAAAGAGGGGAGTACAAAGAGGGAGGGATAGAGAGAGAAAGAGTGAGGGATAGAGAGAGAAACAGTGAGAGACCCACTGAGTCAGCAGAGAGCAGGAGGAGAGAGGAAGGAAGGAGAGGGGGTGCAGGGCAGGAGCAGAGGAGAAGGAGGAGCAAGAGGAGGAGGAGGAGCAGGAAGAGGAGGGGAAGGAGTAGCAGGAAGAGAAGGGGGAGATGGGAGCAGGAGCAGGAGCGAGAGGAGGAACGGGTAGAGAAACAGGAGCAGGAGGCGGAGGTGGAGCGGGAACAAGAGGAGGAGCAGGAGGAAGAGGAGGAGGAGGAGCAGGAAGAGAAGGGGGAGATGGGAGCAGGAGCAGGAGCGAGAGGAGGAACGGGTAGAGAAACAGGAGCAGGAGGCGGAGGTGGAGCGGGAGGAGCAGGAGGAGAAGGAGGAGGAGAAGGAGGAGCAGGAGAAGCAGGAGCAGCAGAAAAACATATTTATTGAATTAATACTATACTCAGTAGCTTATACACACAGGGAGGGTAGGCAGATTTATTTATATTATTTCGGTACAATTATTATTTGGAAAAGAACGTTGGGGGGAACGTTTTAGATCCAGAATGGAAGCAATTGCATCTCGTTGCAACTAAACTCAGCAAAAAAAGAAACGTCCCTTTTTCAGGACCCTGTCTTTCAAAGGTAATTCGTAAAAATCCAAAATAACTTCACAGATCTTCATTGTAAAGGGTTTAAACACTGTTTCCCATGCTTGTCCAATGAACAATTAATGAACATGCACCTGTGGAACGGTCGTTAAGACACTAACAGCTTACAGACGGTAGGCAATTAAGGTCACAGTTATGAAA
Source organism: Salvelinus sp. IW2-2015 (assembly GCF_002910315.2). Classification (NCBI taxonomy): domain Eukaryota; kingdom Metazoa; phylum Chordata; class Actinopteri; order Salmoniformes; family Salmonidae; genus Salvelinus; species Salvelinus sp. IW2-2015. Next base: position 338,738 of record NW_019942913.1, on the reverse strand, counting down.
ACTTAGGAACTAAAGAGTGCCTTTATACTGACTCTGAAAAACACCAGAAAGAAAGATGCCCAGGGTTCCCTGCTCATCTGGTGAACCGTGCCTTAGGCATACTGCAAGGAGGCATGAGGACTGCAGATGTGGCCAGGGCAATAAATTGCAATGTCTGTACTGTGAGACGCCTAAGACAGCGCTACAGGGAGACAGGACGGACAGCTGATCATCCTCGCAGTGGCAGACCAGTGTAACAACACCTACACAGGATCGGTACATCTGAACATCACACTGCAGGACAGGTACAGGATGGCAACAACAACTGCCGAGTTACACCAGGAACGCACAATCCCTCCATCAGTGCTCAGACTGTCCGCAATAGGATGAGAGAGGCTGGACTGAGGGCTTGTAGGCCTGTTGTAAGGCAGGTCCTCACCAGATATCACGGCAAACGTCGCCTATGGCACAAACCCACCGTCGCTGGACAAGACAGGACGGGCAAATGCTCTTCACTGATGAGTTGCGGTTTTGTCTCACCAGGGTGATGGTCAGATTCGCGTTTATCGTTGAAAGAATGAGTGTTACACCGAGGCCTGTACTCTGGAGCGGGATCGATTTGGAGGTGGAGGGTCCCGTCATGGTCTGGGGCGGTGTGTCACAGCATCATCGGACTGAGCTTGTTGTCATTGCAGGCAATCTCAACGCTGTGCGTTACAGGGAAGACATCCTCCTCCCTCATGTGGTACCTTCCTGCAGGCTCATCCTGACATGATCCTCCAGCATGACAATGCCACCAGCCATACTGCTCGTTCTGTGGCGTTTTTTTTTCTCCCTTTATTTAACTAGGTAAGTCAGTTAAGAACAAATTCTTATTTTCAATGACGGCCTAGGAACAGTGGGTTAACTGTCTTGTTCAGGGGCAGAACGACAGATTTGTACCTTGTCAGCTCGGGGATTTCAACTTGCAACCTTTCGGTTACTATCCCAACACTCTAACCACTAGGCTACCTGCCGCCCGTCAGTGTTCTGCCATGGCCAGCAAAGAGCCCGGATCTCAATCCATTGAGCACGTCTGGGACCTGTTGGATCGGAGGGTGAGGGCTAGGGCAATTCTTCCCGAAATGTCCGGGAACTTGCAGTTCCTTGGTGGAAGAGTGGGGTAGCATCTCACAGCAAGAACTGGCAAATATGGTGGCTCACGTACTTAATGCAGCTGGAGGCCACATCAGATACTGACTGTAACTTTGATTTTTACCCCCCCCATTTTGTTCAGTCACATGTCTGTGGAACTTGTTCAGTTTATATGTCTCAGTTGTTGAATCTTGTTTATGTTCATATACATTTTTTTAAATGTTAAGTTTGCTGAAAATAAACGCAGTTGACAGTGAGAGGACATTTCTTGTTTTGCTGAGTTTATCTCTCACAGTCTCACTTCAGAATTAGACATCCATGTCAAATGTGAAAGTTGTTGTAAAGTCACATTTCAAAGGTTTAAGGTTAAGTTTAGGCATTAACTCTGAATGGTTATGGTAAGGGTTAGGGTTTCGAATAGGCTTAAAACAAAAATCAATAAAAATACTTTCAATTGCTAGAATCGAGTCAAATGCAAGTGTTGTTTCAGGAAGTATTATTTTTTATTTATTATCATTTGGGAGGGAGGTCGAGATGAGGAGAGAGATTATTTCAAATACTTTTTGAAGAGCTAGGGTTTCAGGAGGTTTCAGAAGATAGGCAGGGACTCCACCATTGTGGTGCAGGGACGGAGACGAGGACAACAGGACAGAGACGAGGACAACAGGACAGAGACGAGGACAACAGGACAGAGACGAGGACAACAGGACAGAGACGAGGACAACAGGACAGAGACGAGCTTGGACTGTGCTGAGTGGGAGATGCCCTCCCGTATGTGGGCTGGGCCAAGAGACCAGGGCCCAGATTCACAAAACAGCTTCTTATGCAAAAACTTAACAAGCTTCTTAAGAAAAAAAGAAGAAGTTCAGAAGATAGTTCGTAACTGCAATTCCTCAACAGTATCTTCATTTTCTTACAAACTTCTCAAATATCTTCTTACAAATCTTCTTAAGATGTTTGTTGCTAGGAAACTGTTTTTGCTAGCTATCTAGCTAGCAATGGAAATCATGTTAGCATATTTCATACTTTATATTTCGTACTGTTCTAAAACATGTTCTTGGGTTTAAAATAATCAATACTGAAACATTCAGATGAAGTTTGTGAATGAACTAAACAGCAAAGATGCGTCCCTGGTAGAATGGGGGAAGGAGAAAAGTAGTTGAGTGTCATCCGCATAGCATTGATAGGAGAGACCATGTGAGGATATGACGGAGCAAAGTGACTTGGTGTATAGAGAGAAGAGGAGAGGGCCTAGAACTAAGCCCTGGGGGACACCAGAAGTGAGAATACATGGTGCAGACACAGATCCTCTCCACGTCACCTGGTAGGAGCCAGGTAGGATGCAATCCAACAGTGTGGAGAGCCTGAGATGTCCAGCCCTGAGAGGGTGAAGAGGAGGATCTGATGGTTCACGTTGTCGGAAGGCAGTGGATAGATCTAGGAGGATGAGAACAGAGGAGAGAGAGTCAGCTTTGGCAGTGCAGTAAGCCTCCATTACACAGAGAAGAGCAGTCTCGGTTGAGTGACCGTCTTGAAGCCTGACTGGTTAGGGTTAAGAAGATCGTTCTGAGACAGTGCTCAGATCAATGCTCAATTGTTTTGGAAAGAAAAGAACGAAAGGGATACAGGTCTATAGTTTTTGAAGTCAGATGTGTTGAGTGCTGGTTTCTTGAGGAAGGGGAGAGACTCGGGCCATTTTTGAAGTCAGAGGGGACGCAGCCAGTGGTCAGGGATGAGTTGATGAGGGAAGTGAGGAATGGGATAATGTCTCCAGAGATGGTCTGAAGAAGGGAGGAGGGGATGGGGTCGAGCGGGCAGGTTGCCGGGCGGCCAGACCTCAATAGTCGTAGGATGTCATCTGGAGAGAAAGAGGAGGAAGAGGTCAAGGCGTAGGTTAGTTCTGTGTGAGTGGGACCAGTGGACTCAATAGGCTGAGTGAATGAGGAGTGGATGTCGTCAACCTTCTTTTCAAAGGGGTTGACAAAGTCCGCAGAGAGGGAGGAGGGAGGGAGGGGGAATGGTGGAGGATTAAGGAGAGAGAAGGTGGGAAAGACTTTCTTAGGATTTAGAAGAAGAAGCTAAGGAGAGTAGGGTCGAAGAGGCAGAATCAGGAGGCAGAAAGGAGAAGTATTTAGCAGAAGGGAAAGATGATAGGATAGAAGAGGAGAGAGGAGTGATTTCTGGTCAGCAACATAAGTTGAGTGTTGATCAAAAAGGACTGGATAGGTGAAAAGCATCTTACCTCGGATGAATGTCAATAGTCCCTTCTCCTCCATTTCTTGAATCCCCTTTCCTTGTTGTCTCCTTTCCTTGTTGTTTCCTCTTCTTGCTTCTCTATGACATTTTGAGGAGAGAGGTCACCAGGATCAAGTCAAATACATGATAGTTGCCCCTGGCCTTTATGAACGGTGATCAATCAAAGCGAGAAATGAGAAAAGTAAGAAATGGCCATGGCTGTCTATATATAACCTACTGGTCACACTGTTGAACAAATAAACAGTCTGCCCAAATCATTATTGAAAAGTGTGAGACTGTCCCTCTGCTTTTGTCACCTCCACAAATGGTCACGTCGTGTGTCTGGGGCTGGTCTAGCAGGTAACACTGACAGCAGCACATGTTCAGCATGTGTTAGTGTGGGATAGAAGCTCAAAAGGGGAAAAAAGTTCTGCTGAAGTGGTATGACTTGAAAGGCACTCTCGTGTCCACTCAATTACCAAGAAGTGTATCGCTTGTCATTGATTCTAATTGAAATGATTTAAATGATGAAACGGGCTCCTTCCACTCTGTTCTGGGTCAGACTGTTAAGCAGTGAGGTACTTCAACGCTCTCTACAAAACAACAAGAGGCCTTACTAATACCATTCAGTGGTGTCGTATTCATTTGGAAAAACGTTATTAAAACATTTCACTATGGAAAACAAAAAATGTGTGTTTCTTATTGGTCCAGGGCCACGTTCAGTTGCCAAACGTTGTCGAACGATGCGTATGGAAATGCCATGAATAGAGCAGATGTGATTCCTTATTCGACATTTGAGAGAGGCATGTGTAACGATCCTCTTCCTGTGAATGACTGGACCAAAGCGCAGCGTGAGACGTGTTCATGATATTTTATTAAAATCAGAACACTAGAACAAAAAATAACAAAGAGGAAAACGAACAGTTCTGTAAGGAAACTAACAATACAGAAAACAACTACCCACAAAACTCATGTGGGCAAGAGCTACCTAAGTACGGTTCCCAATCAGAGACAACGATAGACAGCTATCCCTGATTGAGAACCATACCCGGCCAAAAACAAAGAAATATGATCACTTAATGTGAACACAACCACCACCTGGCTCTACCAGCACCAGGTTGATTGATAGAAATGCTTTATAAATCCACCAGATTTATAAAGCATCTGTTTAACCTCTCGTCTCCCATTCTTTCTGTTAAAAAAAATGGGAGATAGAACGCCAGGCCGTGCAAGCCAAGCATGAAGAGGGAGAGCGTCTCCAATTAAAATGGATTACTAAATCAATTCACCCCGCAACCCTGTCCAAGGAGAATGGATTGACCAGAGCTTTCATTTTGAGGAGGTGGGGTGGAGTTCGCGCATGTCTGCCTCCCTTTGAACGGCGGCGTGTCTGGCCAGGATAGATCTAGGCCTATTTGTTTACACTCAGAAGAAGATCTAGGCCTGTTGTTTACACTAGAAGAGATCTAGGCCTTTGTTTACACTCAGAAGAAGATCTAGGCCTGTTGTTTACACTCAGAAGATCTAGGCCTGTTGTTTTACACTCAGAAGATCTAGGCTATTGTTTACACTCAGAAGAAGATCTAGGCCTGTTGTTTACACTCAGAAGAAGATCTAGGGCCTATTGTTTATCACTCAGAAGAAGATCTAGGCCTGTTGTTTTACACTCAGAAGATTCTATGGCCTGTTGTTTACACTCAGAAGATCTAGGCTATTGTTTACACTCAGAAGAAGATCTAGGCCTGTTGTTTACACTCAGAAGAAGATCTAGGCCCTATTGTTTACACTCAGAAGAAGATCTAGGCCTGTTGTTTAACTCAGAAGATTGGCCCTGTTGTTTACACTCAAAAGATCTAGGCCTATTGTTTACAACTCAGAAGAAGATCTAGGCCTGTTTGTTTACACTCAGAAGAAGATCTAGCCAAATGTTACACTCAGAAGAAGATCTAAGGCCTATTGTTTACACTCAGAAGAAGATCTAGGCCAAATGTTTACACTCAGAAAATCTAGGCCTGTTGTTTACACTCAGAAGAAGATCTAGCCAATATGTTTACACTCAGAAGATCTAGGCCTATTGTTTTACACTAAGAAATCTAGGCCTATTGTTTACACTAAGAAGAAAATCTATGGCCTATTGTTTACACACTCAGAAGATCTAGCCTATTGTTTACACTAAGAAAATCTAGGCCTATTGTTTACACTAAGAAGAAGTTCTAGGCCTATTGTTTTACACTAAGAAGATCTAGGCTATTGTTTACAACTAAGAAGATATAGACCTATTGTTTACACTCATAAGATCTAGGCTTATTGTTTACACAAAATATATAGGCTATTGTTTAAAACTAAGAAGATCTAGGCCTATTGTTTACACTACGAATATATAAGGCCTATTGTTTAAACATAAGAAGATCTAGGCCTATTGTTTACACTAAGAAGATCTAGGCCTATTTGTTTACACTAAGAAGATCTAGGCCTATGTTTTACACTCAGAAAGATCTAGGCCTATTGTTTACACTCAAAAAGATCTAGGCTTATTGTTTACACTAAGAAGAGAATCTAGGCCTATTGTTTACAGTCAGAAGATCTAGGCCTATTGTTACACTCAGAAGATCTAGGCCTATTGTTTACACTCAAAGATCTAGGCCTATTGTTATCACTAGAAGAAGATTAGGGCATATTATTTACACTCAGAAGATCTAGGCTATTACACAGAAGAAGATCTAGCTATTGTTTACACTCAGAAGAAAGATCTAGGCCTATTGTTTACACTCAGAAGCAGATAGCCTATTGTTTACACTCAGACAGAAGATCTAGGCGTATGTTTACCACTCAGAAGAAGATCTAGGCCTATGTTTACACTAGAAGAGCTCTAGGCCTATTGTTTACACTCAGAAGAGATCTAGCCCTATTGTTTACACTCAGAAGCAGATCTAGGCTATTTTACACTCAGAAGAAGATCTAGGCCTATTGTTTACACGTCAGAGAAAATCTAGGCCTATTGTTACACTCAGAAGAAGATCTAGGCCTATTTTACACTCAGAAAGATCTAAGCCTATTGTTTACACTCAGAAGAAGATCTAGGCCTATTTTTACACTCAGAAGACGACTAGGCCTATTTCTACACTCAAAGAAGATCTAGGCCTATTGTTACACTCAGAAGAGATCTAGGCCTATTGTTTTAAACTAGAGAATAAGATATAGGCCTATTGTTTACACTAAGAAGAATATCTGGCCTATTGTTTACACTCAGAAAGAGATCTAGGCCTATGTTAAACATTCAGAAGATCTAGGCCTATTGTTTACACTAGAGAAGATCTAGGCCTATTGTTTACACTAAGAAGAGCTCTAGGCCTATTTGTTTACACTCAGAAGAAGATCTAGGCCTATTGTTTACACTCAGAAGAAGATCTAGGCCTATTGTTTACTAGAAGAAGATCTCAGGCCTATGTTTACACTAAGAAGAGCTCTAGGCCTATTGTTTACACTCAGAAGAAGATCTAGGCCTAGTGTTTACACTCAGAAGCAGATCTAGGCTATTGTTCACTCAGAAGAAGATCTAGGCCTTTGTTTACACGCAGAAGAAAATCTAGGCCTATTGTTTACACTCAGGAAGAAGATATAGGCTATTGTTTACACTCAGAAGATCTAGGCCTATTGTTTACACTCAGAAGAAGATCTAGGCCTATTGTTTACACTCAGAAGACGATCTGGCCTATTGTCTACACTCAAAAGAAGATTTAGGCCTATTGTTAACACTCAGAAGAAGATATGAGGCTATTGTTTACACTAAAATAAGATATAGGCCTATTGTTTACACTAAGAAGAATATCTAGGCTATTGTTTACACTCAGAAGAAAAGATCCTAAGGCTATTTGTTAACACTCAGAGGATCTC
>NW_019942913.1:302000-327289 GCF_002910315.2 Salvelinus sp. IW2-2015 | reverse complement strand
AGGGGGGGGGGGGGGATTGAATGTGTAGTTGAGACACACCGGCTGGATGTGAGTTTAGTTTTCAGATAGACTGACATCGTTGAATATGCTTTGTGGATTTCTATCATTTTTAAAATAATGTGAATAACTCATGAAACTATTGAGGTTTTTTAATTAATTGGTTTTTCAGTATTCATGATGGAAATTGTTGTGGTGGATCTCTGAATGGAATTGACCACAGAAGACAAAGCACATTCTAGAATGGAACGAGAGAGATTTCATATTGACAGTCGCCACCGGGAGAGAGCGAGACAGTGTTGTATAAACTAGTAATGTGTTTGTGTGTGTTTGTTTGTTTCCTTAGCTTGTTTTTAAAGTCTACCTTTAAAGTCTACCTGATCTTAACTACATTTGCAACACTGTATATAGATTTTTCTACCATTTATTGACTGTATGTTTGTTTATTCCATGTGTAACTCTGTGTTGTTGTTTTTGTCGCACTGCTTTGCTTTATCTTGGCCAGGTCGCAGTTGTAAATGAGAAATTGTTCTCAAACTAGCTCTAGGCCTATTGTTTACACTCAGAAGAAGATCTAGGCCTATTGTTTACACTAAGAAGAAGCTCTAGGCCTATTTTTTACACTCAGAAGAAGATCTAGGCCTATTGTTTACACTCATAAGAAAATATAGGCCTATTGTTTACACTAAGAAGAAGATCTAGGCCTATTGTTTACACTCAGACGAAGATCTAGGCCTTTTGTTTACACTAAGAAGAAGATATAGGTATATTGTTGACACTAAGAAGAAGATCTAGGCCTATTGTTAACACTCAGAAGAAGATATAGGTCTGTTGTTTACACTAAGAAGAAGATATAGGTATATTGGTTACACTCAGAAGAAGATTTAGGCCTATTGTTTACACTCAGAAGATCTAGGCCTATTGTTAACACTCAAAAGAAAATCTAGGACTATTGTTTACACTCAGAAGAAGATCTAGGCCTATTGTTAACACTGAGAAGATGATCTAGGCCAATTGCTTGCACTAAGAATAAGATCTAGGCCTATTGTTTACACTAAGAAGAAGATGTAGGCCTAATGTTTACACTCAGAAGAAGATATAGGTCTATTGTTTACACTAAAAAGAAGATATAAGCCTATTGTTTACACTCAGAAGAAGATCTAGGCCTATTGTTTACACTCAGAAGGTCTAGGCCTATTGTTAACACTCAAAAGAAGACCTAGGACTATTGTTTATACTAAGAAGAATATCTAGGCCTATTGTTTACACTCAGACGAAGATTTAGGCCTTTTGTTTAGACTAAGAAGAAGATATAGGTATATTGTTGACACTAAGAAGAAGATATAGGCCTATTGTTTACACTAAGAAGAAGATCTAGGCCTATGGTTTACAATCAGAAGAAGATCCAGGCCTATTGTGTAGACTCAGATGAAGCCGCCATGTTTTAATTTCCTATTGCACTGGATAATACCTAGGCCTCAAGCTGTGGTGTTCAAGCCTCTTTCAGACAACTTAGGTTTCAGTGCCTTCACAGTGACAACTCAACATACCACAAAGAGAAAGGGTACAATAGAAGATTTAAAGAGATAGGTCACCTTTTTTTTCTCACTATCTCTTTAAGTCAGGTGTGATGCAAGGTAAATGCTGTCAGTGCTGTCAGAGTCCTGGGTTCCATAGAATCAATAAAAACATACACATCACATAAACGTTGTCTAGATTAAAAACACACCACACACAGAATACTCAGTATCATACATACAAAAGTACGCTCACGTTACATTTCAGTCATCATTAGGGTTAAGTGTCTTGCTCAAAGGCACATCGACAGATGTATTACCTAGACAGCTCTGGGTTTCGAACAAGCAACCTTTCAGTTACTTGCCCAATGCTCTTCACCGCTAGTCAACCTGCCACCCATTAAATTTGTCACTCCTCCTTAACAACACCCTATGTGTTCAAAAGGAGGAGTGTTCATAAGGAGGAGTGTTCATAAGAAGGAGTGTTCATAAGAATGTGTTCATGAGGGGGAGTGTTCATAAAGAGGAGTGTTCATAAGGAGGAGTGTTCATAAGAGAGGAGTGTTTCATTAAGTGATAGTGTTCATAAAGGAGGAGTTGTTCATACGAAGTGTTCATGAGAGGGAAGTGTTCATAAAGAGGTAGTGTTCATGAAGGAGAGTGTTCATAAGGAGGAGGTTCATAAGATGTGTTCATGAGGGGGAGTCGTCATTAAAGGAGAGTGTTCATAGATGTGTTCTATTGGACGGCTCAAAAGAGGAGTGTCACCTATACGACATGTGTCATGAGGGGATGTTCAATAAGAAATGGTGTTCCAATAGAGGGGGAGTGTTCATAAAGAGGAGTGTTCATTAGGATCTGTTCATAAGGATGTGTTCATAAGGATGAGTGTTCATAAGGAGGAGTGTTCATAAGGAGGAGTGTTCATAAGGGGGAATGTTCTTAAGATGGCGTGTTCATAAGGAGGAGTGTTCATAAGGGGGAATGTTCATAAGATGGAGTGTTCATAAGGAGGAGTGTTCATTTCAATCAGCCATCTTTACACAGTTGAATGCATTAATGGGCAGATCAGAGGTGTAATGGAAAGTACAAATCTATTAGACAAGAAGATACACAAGTCAGTTTATCATCTATTAGACAAGAAGATACCAGTATGTTTTTTATTTCTGGAAAACGTAGGTTTGCTCCGTGCTGGCATCAATGTTCAAAAGAAGACAAGATCTCATTTCAGCAGGGATAACCTGCTCTGTACCCTGTACACTTGAAGGTGTAATGTGTGTGGTCCAGAATGATGGAGTGTTTATTCAGGTAATGTTTGGACTGACTGCTCTTCCTATCTGCGGACAGAGACACATCGCCACGTGTCAGGAGGGATGCCAATCGGCCGTCAATAAACGACAAGGACCTATCATCATGGATCCGTCAAGTGCTCCCGAGTGGCGCAGCGGTCTAAGGCACTGCATCTCAGTGCTAGAGGCGTCACTACAGACCCTGGTTTGATCCCGGGCTGTATCACAACCAGCAGTGATTGGGAGTCCCATAGGGCGGTGCAAAATTGTGACAGTATCGTCCGGGTTAAGGGAGGGTTTGGCCGGGGTAGACCGTCATTGTAACATAATAATTTGTTCTGAACTGACTAGTTAAATAAAGGTAAAAATCCTTTCTTTCTGTCCACCAGCGGAGGCTCCATCCCAGAAGGCACCCTATTCCCTACATTGTTCACTTTCTTTGACCCATATTGGGCACTGCACTAAATAGACTAAATATAGGGTGCGACTTGGAGCGCAGCCTGAGTGATGAGAGGCAAAGGGAGACCCCTCCCTCCCTCCCTCCCGTCCTGATACTCCCAGTCAGAGTGCAGCGGCTGTGGGCTATCATTAGCATATGACAAAGCCCATTAGGTGTTTTACTCCACAGGCCTGGAGTGGATCTGACAAGCTCACTTTAGCCCTTAGCCACATCACCATGGAATGCACCAGCAAACCCACCACTCCGATATAAACACATATAGCAACACACACATATTAAACCAGAGCCCTATACTACGAAGCAGGTTTAAGCAGTTAGCGAGGTAACTTTGGTCAATTCTGAGTTCAACTCGGTATAACTGGTCATACGAAAGTGGCTCACCTTTTCGCCAGGTACGTTTCTACGGCAACAAATCCTTCAGATTCAACCTGCTCCAGGGCAGGCTAACTCAGTGCTAACTCCACTTACCCTGAATGAAATCACTGAGCCATGAGATGTGGACCTTTGAAATCAGATTCCCTTCCTCTCTCTCGCAAAGATCATTCATTTGAGGATGACGACTGGTTAAATATTTTATTAATCAAATGTTTTTTCGTTGTTAAAAATAGTCTTAGTAAAATATCTATCACGTTACACATTTAGTAATGGAAGGATGCATATGACATTTTGGACACAGTAAAACTTTTGTATGACTATACAAAATAATTGTATCAATAGGTGGGGAAAAACGTGTTTGTGCATTGATAAGCATAATTAAATCAGATGAAAGACAGTCTTAACGTTAATAAATGAAAACAAAATGCACTTCTAATAGATTATTTAACAGCATAGCCTGCTGAACTTGCAAGAAAACGTTTCTTTCATGTTTATTTTGGCAAAAATGAAAATGTGGCACTGAATCGCCCACGGGTTGATGTTTCAGCATTATCTCAATAAAGACGTGCGGTGTTTTTCTACTAGCAGTACTGAACACCGGCCCAACGGGTTGATGTTTCAGCCCATTATCTCAATAAAAGAGTTCGGTAGTTTTCTTCACTAAACCAGTAAACTGAATCGCCCATGCGGCTTTAGAGTTTCAGCATTGTCCTCAATAAAGAGTTCGGTGTCTTTAATTTTTTTTCTTTCTACTAACAGTATCACTAATCGCCCATGGGTTGATGTGTCAGCATTATCTCATAAGACGTTCGGTTTCTTGTTTTCTACTAGCAGTAAACGAATCGCCCATGGGTTGCATTTTCAGCAGTATCTCAATAAGACGAGAATTCGAACACACTGTTCTACTGAGCCAGTAGCTGAACGCCCACGGAGTTGATGTTTCAGCATTGATACTCAATAAAGAAGTTCGGTGTTCTACTAGCATTACCTGAATCGCCCACTGGTCGTTAATGTTTCAGCATTGTCTCAATAAAAGGTTTCCGGTGTTTTCTACTTAGCAGTACTGAATCGGACCATGGGTTGAATGTTTCAGCATGTTTCTCAAATAAAGAGTTCGGTGTTCTACATAGCAGTTACTGAATCGCCACATGGGTTGATGTGTTTCAGCATTTCTCAATAAGAGTTCGGTGTTCTACTAGCAGTACTGAATCGCCCACGGGTTGATGTTTCAGCATTTTCTCAATAAAGAGTTCGGTGTTCTACTAGCAGACTGAATCGCCCACGGGTTGATGTTTCAGGCATTTCTCAATAAAGAGTTCGGTGTTCTACTAGCAGTACTGAATCGCCCACGGGGTTGATTTTCAGCATTGTTCAATAAAGAGTTCGGTGTTCTACAAGCAGTACTGAAATCGCCCAGGGTTGATGTTTCAGCATTGGTCTCAATAAAAGAGTTCGGTGTTCTACTAGCAAGTACTGAATCGCCCCTGGGTTGATGTTTCAGCATTATTCTCTCAATAAGAGTTCGGTGTTCTACTAGCAGTACTGAATCGCCCCATCGGGTTGATGTTCAGCATTACTCTCAATAAAGAGTATACGGGTCTACAAGCCAGTACGTGAATCGCCCATTGGGTTGATGTTTCAGCATTGTCTCAATAAAGAGTTCGGTGTTCTACTAGCAGTACTGAATCGCCCATGGGTTGATGTTTCAGCATTATCTCAATAAAGAGTTCGGTGTTCTACTAGCCACGTGCGACATGCACACGCAGTTACAAGCCTGCTAGAGTTAGCGGCAGGCGGACGGAGCAATACACTCCGTCATAGTACGGATGAAGCCTAACCTGGAATTTGAAGCTAACTGAAGCTGGCTAGTATACCCCTCAGTCATTTAATAGCCTAGCTTAACACCTGCAAACCCACTGTCCAATATAAATACACACTGTACTGTATAGTCACACATACTAGACCAGTCATTTAGTATAGTTGCTAAAGTGCCGTGATACATTGCCTTTTAGTATGCTAGCTAATTTAGAAAGGATTCATGCCTACCAAGAACCACTAAAACGCATTAGACAATGTACAACCAATTTACAACTCAGCCCACACACCTGTCCACACTCCACCATGAGTCAAACAATCAATAAAGCAAACTTTATTTATAGAGCACATTTCTTACAGGAGATGCATTTCAAAGGTCTTAATAAATAGAAATACCACATAGTAGTGATTACTGAATATCAAACACATAGTACTGATTACTGAATATCAAACACATAGAACTGATTACTGAATATCAAACACATACTGTAGTACTGGTTACTGAATATCAAATCAAATTTTATTTGTCACATGCGCCGAATACAACAGGTCTAGTAGACCTTACAGGGAAATGCTTACTTACAAGCCCTAACCAACAATGCAGTTTTAACATTTGCACCATGTTAGTTTGTTGGTGATGTGGACACCAAGGAACTTGAAGCTCTCAACCTGCTCCACTACAGCCCCGTCGATGAGAATGGGGGTGTGCTCTGTCCTCCTTTTCCTTAGTCCACAATCATCTCCTTTGTCTTGATCACGTTGAGGGAGAGGTTGTTGTCCTGGCACCACACGGCCAGGTTTCTGACCTCCTCCCTATAGGCTGTCTCATCGTTGTCGGTGATCAGGCCTACCGCTGTTGTGTCATCGGCAAACTTAATGATGGTGTTGGAGTTGTGCCTGGTTGTGCATTCATGAGTGAACAGGGAGTACAAGAGGGGACTGAGCATGCACCACTGAGGGGCCCCCGTGTTGAGGATCAGCGTGGTGGATCTGTTGTTACCTACCCTTACCAGGGAGAGGTTGAAAATGTCAGTGAAGACACCTGCCAGTTGGTCAGCGCATGCTCGGAGTACACATCCTGGTAATCCGTCTGGCCCTGCGGCCTTGTGAATGTTGACCTGTCTAAAGGTCTTGCTCACATCGGCTGTGGAGAGCGTGATCACAGAGTCATCCGGAACAGCTGATGCTCTCATGCATGTTTCAGAGTTACTTGCCTCGCAGCGAGCATAGAAGTAATTTAGCTCGTCTGGTAGGCTCGTGTCACTGGGCAGCTCTCAGCTGTGCTTCCCTTTGTAGTCTGTAATAGTTTGCGAGCCCCGCCACATCCGACGAGCGTTGGAGCCGGTGTAGTACGATACGATCTTAGTCATGTATTGACCCTTCGCCTGTTTGATGGTTTGTCGAAGGACATAACGGGATTTCTTATAAGCTTCCGGGTTAGAGTCCCGCTCCTTGAAAGCGTCAGCTCTAGCCTTTAGCTCAGTGCGGATGTTGCCTGTAATCCATGGCTTCTGGTTGGGGTATGTACGTACAGTCACTGTGGGGACGACATCATCAATGCACTTATTGATGAAACCAGTGACTGATGTGGTGTACTTCTCAATGCCCTCAGAGGAATCCCGGAACATGTTCCAGTCTGTGATAGCAAAACAGTTCCTATAGCTTAGCATCTGCTTCATCTGACCACTTTTTTTATTGACCGAGTCACTGGTGCTTCCTGCTTAAATTTTTGCTTGCAAGCAGGGATCAGGAGGATAGAATTATGGTCAGATTTGACAAATGGAGGGTGAGGGAGAGCTTTGTACGCATCTCTATGTGTGGAGTAAAGATGGTCTAGAGTTTTTTTCCCCCTCTGGTTGCACATTTAACATGCTGGTGGAAATTTGGTCAAACGGATTAGAGCAGGGGTGTCAAACATACGGCCCGCGGGCCGGAACCGGCCCCCAAGGAGGTTCGATCAGGCCCGCAGGATAATTTGAAAGTGGAAAAAATGCATAAAAGACATGGAATTAATATTTTTAATTCGCTGCAATTCATGGATTATCCGCTAAGGGGCGCACTCTTTCCATCAGAGTAGAAGACAAGCTGCATCACTGAGACAGACTGAAAACAGCAGACGGTATCAATGCGCCATCTGCTGCTTGTTACGACGTTGTTAATACCTTGGTCTCTACCTCTCCGCTACACCCTCATTTAAAGCCCCCCCCAAAAAAAAAAAAATTGGGGGTTTTTTTTCACCCCCCCGTTTTTTTTTTTTTTTAAATCCCCAAAAACGGAGAAAAGTATAGGAGTGTAGAATTTTCAAAGAAAAATGGACCACGTCCTATTATTTTACAGAGATGCACGGAAAACCTTCGTGCTTGGTGTGTTTGCAACAAGTTTCGGTATTGAAGGAATATAATATTCGAGCCACTACGAGACTCATCACAGCGAAAAAATATGACGGCTTGCAAGGACAACTGAGAAGAGATAAGATTAACGAATTGTGGCGGGTCTGAGGAAAGCAGTCAACTTTCATCCAGAGCCGAGAAGTCAGTGAAAGCAGCGGTAAAAGCCAGCTACCTAATTGCTAGCGAAATAGCATTAGCATCGAAGCCGATATTCCGACGGTGACTTTGTTAAACGATGCATGATGAAAGGCGCTGAACTTGTATGTCCCGAGAAGCGACAAGCTTTATTGCACATAAAAAAGTAAATTGCACATTTGTCCTAAAGGAAATATGAGGTGTTTTCATGAATTGTTTTGTAAAAGGATAGTTTCATTAAATTTCAATATTTTCCTAATGTTCTTGTGCTTCTTTAACACCAAAACCAAAGGAAAGACATGATATTTTGGTTATTCAGCAGAGTATGGTATAATTTTAATGGTCCGGCCCACTTGACATCTCCCAGGCCGTATGTGGCCCACGATGCGAAATGAGTTTGACACCCCTGGATTAGAGTTTCCCTGCATTAAAGTACCGGCCACTAGGGGCGCCGCGTAGTACTGGTCAACAAGCAACTTGTTGAAACTCTTTCCTGCTAATTCGACCAATTATACCAGTGCTAAAATAACCATAAAATGAGATGTAATATTTGTATTTATATGCTGTATTTAGAGCTTCTGTTAAATACACTCTTAACCTCTAGAGTGGAAGTCAGTCATACAGAACGGGTCTAGGGTTTTTCATCGTCTATTAGAAATGACTTGATTCCATTTGAATGGTGACAGCTGTTGTGATGACCTAGCTGGCATTCAGTTATAATTGTATCGCATGTCAATTATTCAGCATACACAGTGGAGCCTCCTGGAGCAAGACTGTGTGAGTGTGTCTATGAGTGTGTGTGTGTGTGTGTGACGTGTTTAACTATTCTTGTGGGGACCAGAAGTCCCTACAAGAATAGTAAACAAAGTAAAAATTGACCAACTGGGGACATTTTGTTAGTCCCACAAGGTCAAATGCTATTTCTTAGGGGTTTAGGGTTAAGGTTAGAATTAGTGTTAGGGTTAGAAATTAAGTTAAATATTAAGGTTAGGAGCTAGGGTTAGTTGTAGGGTTAGGGTTAGGAAGCTAGGGTTAGGTTTAGGGTTAGGATAAGTTTAGGTTTTTGGTTTAGGGTTAGGGTTAAGGTTAGGGTTAGGTTAAGAGTACGGTTTAGGATTAGGGTTAGGTTTAGGGTTAGGGGTTAGGGAAATAGGATTTTGAATGGGACTGAATTGTATGTCCCCACAAGGTTAGCTGTACAAGACTGTGTGTGTGGTGTGTGTGTGTGTGTGTGTGTGTGTGTGTGTGTGTGTGTGTGTGTGTGTGTGTGTGTGTGTGTGTGTGGTGGTGTGTGTGTTGTGTGTGTGTGTGTGTTTGTGGTCTACATGTGTCTGTGTGTGTACACATGCGTCTTTGAATGTAAATGTACATTTGCATGCTCACACACTCAATAAGCTTCCAGTCCCAGCCCTTCATCAGTCCAGCTGGGCTTCCAGTCCCACACCCCATTAGCCACAGTTTCTCCACCAGTATCCACACTATAATTACCTCACTTTGGGTTGGCCCAGGGAACGTATCCAGTAACATAACAAGCCCCATGCATCTAAGTCTTAGTCACTGCTAATTTAAAAAGACCCCTTGAAGATGTGGGATTTTCAGAGCGTCTCTGTGTCTCTCTCTCTGTGTCTCTCTCTCTGTGTCTCTCTCTCTCTCTTCTCTCTGTTCTCCTCCGCTGTGTCTTTCTCTCAGTTCCAGTCCATTGGGGGTGGAGTGGTCTAGCATGGTGAGGTCTCTCATGTGGGGAGAACCACTAAGTGTAACAAAGGGACCTCATCACTTCTGATTTTCGGGCTCCGCCGCCACCACGCTTTTCAAAGGGGACCACAGGCTGTTTGAACCTGCCATTGAGTGTACGCATGCAGCTGTGGCCCAGTTCACTGCATGCCGAAGCTGAGACCAGTCAATGTGTGGGGATGTGTGGAGTGAGTGTGTCTGTTCGTGTGTTTTTTTCTGTGTGGTCACATAGAGATAGTGATTTGTGTGCCTCTCTCTCTGTGTGTGTGTGTGTCGATCCTAAGTGTTTTGAAGTGTGTACTGTATGTGTGTGGGTGAGCGAGTGGAGTGCGGCGGCTAATGCACAGCTGGGTAAATTTACTCCAGGGACAATCTGTGTTTTAATGGGGGGAAGGCACTGTGGTGGAGGGGGGGGGGGGCACTGTGTGGAAGGGGGGGGGGGCACTGTGGTGGAAGGGGGGGGCACTGTGGTGGAAGGGGGGGGCACTGTGGTGGAAGGGGGGCACTGTGGTGGAGGGGGGGCACTGTGGTGGGGGGGGGGGGCACTGTGGTGGAAGGGGGGGGGGGCACTGTGGTGGAAGGGGGGGGGGCACTGTGGTGGAAGGGGGGGCACTGTGGTGGGGGGGGGCACTGTGGTGGAGGGGGGGCACTGTGGTGGAAGGGGGGCACTGTGGTGGAGGGGGGGCACTGTGTGGAAGGGGGGGCACTGTGGTGGAGGGGAGGGGGGCCTGTGGTGGAAGGGGGGGCACTGGTGTGGAGGGAGGGGAGGGGGGGCACTGTGGTGGAGGGGGGCACTGTGGTGGAGGGGAGGGGGGGCACTGTGGTGGAAGGGGGGGGCACTGTGGTGGAAGGGGGGAGGCACTGTGGTGGAAGGGGGGGCGAGGCACTGTGGTGGAAGGGGGGGGGGCACTGTGGTGGAAGGGGGGGGGGGGCACTGGGTGGGGGGGGGGGGGCACTGTGGTGGAAGGGGGGGGGCACTGTGGTGGAAGGGGGGGGCACTGTGGTGGAAGGGGGGGGCACTGTGGTGGAGGGGGGGGCACTGTGGTGGAAGGGGGCACTGTGGTGGAGGGGCACTGTGATAGAGGTGGGGGGGCACTGTGGTGGAGGGAGAGGGCACTGTGATAGAGGTGGGGGGACTGTGGTGGGGTCCCTGTCTCCCCCTCAGAAGCATTAGTGTAGAGGAGGGTGTTCTTCATTGTCTGGAACTAGGTCAGTGGTACAATGAGGGATGAGTCCTAATGTCCTATATACTTTGGATCAAATGTACAGCACACTGTATAGGGAATAGGGTGTGTACTGGGACCCTGGACCGGGAGAATGGATAGAGTGGAGCCCGCCATGCTCCTGCCATGCTGTGTTGCTACCATGTTGTTGTCATGCTGTGTTGCTACCATGTTGTTGTCATGTTGTTTGCTACATGTGTTGTGCAATGTTGTGTTGCTACATGTTTGTTCGTCATGTTGTGTTGCTACCATGTTGTTGCTCATGTAGTGTTTGCTACCATGTTGTCGTCATGTTGTGTTGCTACCATGTTGTCGTCATGTTGTGTTGCTACCAATTGTCGTCATGTTTGTGTTGCTACCATGTTGTTGTCATGTGTGTTGCTACCATGTTGTCGTCATGTTGTGTTGCTACCATGTTGTCGTCATGTTGTGCTGCTACCATGTGTGGTTTCTACCATGTTGTTGCCATGTTGTGTTGCTACCATGTTGTTGCCATGTTGTGTTGCTACATGTTTGTTTGCATGTTGTGTTTCTACCATGTTCTTGCATGTTGTGTTGCTACCATGTTGTTGCCATGTTGTGTTTCTACCATGTTGTTGCCATGTTGTGTTGCTACCATGTTGTTGCCATGTTGTGTTTCTACCATGTTCTTGCCAGTGTGGTGTTTCTACATGTTGTTGCCATGTTGTGTTTCTACCATGTTGTTGTCATGTTGTGTTGCTACCATGTTGTTGTCATGTAGTGTTGCTACCATGTTGTCGTCATGTTGTGTTGCTACCATGTTGTTGGTCATGTTGTGTTGCTACCATTGTGTTGCCATGTGTGTTTGCTACCATGTTGTTGTCATGTGTTTGTTTTGTCCATGTGTGTTGCTACATGTTGTTGTCATGTTGTGTTGCTGCCATGTTGTTGTCATGTTGTGTTGCTACCATGTTGTTGTCATATTATGTTGCTACATGTTGTTGTCATGTTGTGTTGCTACCATGTTGTTGCCATGTTTGTGGTGCTACCATGTTTGTTGTCATGTTGTGTTGCTAACATGTTGTTGTCATGTAGTAATTCTACATGTTGTCGTCATGTTTGTTGCTACCATGTGTTTGTCATGTTGTGTTGCTACCATGTTGTTGCCATGTTGTGTTGCTACCATGTTGTTGTCATGTTGTGTTGCTACCATGTTGTTATCATGTTGTGTTGCTACCATGTTGTCGTCATGTTGTGCTCCTACCATGTTGTGTTTCTACCATGTTGTTGCCATGTTGTGTTTCTACATGTTGTTGTCATGTTGCTACCATGTTGTTTGTCATGTTGTGTTGCTACCATGTTGTTGCCATGTTGTGTTGCTACATGTTGTTGGCATGTTGCTACCATGTTGTTGTCATGTTGTGTTGCTACCATGTTGTTGTCATGTTGTGTTGCTACCATGCTGTGTTTTCATGTGTTGTTGTCATGTTGTGTTGCTACCATGTTGATGGCATGTTGTGTTACTACCATGTTGTTGTCATGTTGCTACATCATCAAATCAAGTTTATTTTTATATAGCCCTTCGTACATCAGCTGATATCTCAAAGTGCTGTACAGAAACCCAGCCTAAAACCCCAAACAGCAAGCAATGCAGGTGTAGAAGCACGGTGGCTAGGAAAAACTCCCTAGAAAGGCCAAAAACCTAGGAAGTGGCCAGTTCTCTTCTGGCTGTGCGGGTGGAGATTATAACAGAACTATGCCAAGATGTTCAAAATGTTCATAAGTGACAAGCATGGTCAAATAATAATCATGAATAATTTTCAGTTGCTTTTCATAGCCGATCATTAAGAGTTGAAAATAGCAGGTCTGGGACAGGTGGCGGTTCCATAACCGCAGGCAGAACAGTTGAAACTGGAATAGCAGCAAGGCCAGGTGGACTGGGGACAGCAAGGAGTCATCATGCCCGGTAGTCCTGACGTATGGTCCTAGGGCTCAGGTCTCCCGAGAGAGAGAAAGAAAGAGAGAATTAGAGGCCAAGATTTTCAAAATGTTCATAAATGACAAGCATGGTCAAATAATAATCAGGAATAAATATCAGTTGGCTTTTCATAGCGACATCATTAAGAGTTGAAAACAGCAGGTCTGGGACAGGTAGGGGTTCCATAAACCGCAGGCAGAACAGCTGAAACTGGAATAGCAGCAAGGCCAGGCGGACTGGGACAGCAAGGAGTCATCATGCCCGGTTTGCCGTGACGTATGGTCCTAGGGCTCAGGTCCTCCGAGAGAGAGAAGAAAGAGAGAATTAGAGAGAGCATACTTAAATTCACACAGGACACTGGATAAGATAGGAGAAGTACTCCAGGTATAACCAACTGACCCTAGCCCCCGACACATAAACTACTGCAGCATAAATACTGGAGGCTGAGACAGGAGGGGTCAGGAGACACTGTGGCTCCATCAGAAGAAACCCCCGGACAGGGCCAAACAGGAAGGTATAACCCACCCACTTTGCCAAAGCACAGCCCCCACACCACTAGAGGAGTATCTTCACCACCAACTTACAATCCTGAGACAAGGCCGAGTATAGCCCACAAAGATCTCCACCACAGCACAAACCAAGGGGGGCGCCAACCCAGACAGGAAGATCACGTCAGTAATCAACCCACTCAAGTGACGCACCCCTCCCAGGGACGGCAAAAGAGCACCAGTAAGCCAGTGACTCAGCCCCTGTAATAGGGTTAGAGGCAGAGAATCCCAGTGGAGAGAGGGGAACCGGCCAGGCAGAGACAGCAAGGGCGGTTCGTTGCTCCAGAGCCTTTCGTTCACCTTCACACTCCTGGGCCAGACTACACTCAATCATATGACCTACTGAAGAGATAAGTCTTCAGTAAAGACTTAAAGGTTGAGACCGAGTCTGCGTCTCTCACATGGGTAGGCAGACCGTTCCATAAAAATGGAGATCTATAGGAGAAAGCCCTGCCTCCCGCTGTTTGCTTAGAAATTCTAGGGACAATTAGGAGGCCTGCGTCTTGTGACCGTAGCGTACGTATAGGTATGTACGGCAGGCCAACTCGGAAAGATAGGTAGGAGCAAGCCCATGTAACGCTTTATAGGTTACAGTAAAACCTTGAATCAGCCCTTGCCTTAACAGGAAGCCAGTGTAGGGAAGCTAGCATCAAATTTCTTGGTTCTAGTCAGGATTCTAGCAGCCGTATTTAGCACTAACTGAAGTTTATTTAGTGCTTTATCCGGGTAGGCGGAAAGTAGAGCATTGCAGTAGTCTAACCTAGAAGTAACAAATGCATGGATAAGTTTTTCTGCATCATTTTTGGACAGAAAATTTCAGATTTTTGCAATGTTACGTAGATGAAAAAAAGCTGTCCTTGAAACAGTCTTGTATGTTCGTCAAAACAGAGAGATCAGGGTCAAGAGTAACGCCGAGGTCCTTCACAGTTTTATTTGAGACGACTTTACAACCATCAAGATTAATTGTCAGATTTAACAGAAGATCTCTTTGTTTCTTGGGACTAGAACAAGCTCTCTGTTTTGTCGAGTTTAAAAGTAGAAAGTTTGCAGCCATCCACTTCCTTATGTCTGAAACACAGGCTTCTAGCGAGGGCAATTTTGGGGCTTCACCATGTTTCATTGAAATGTACAGCTGTGTGTCATCCGCATAGCAGTGAAAGTTAAATATTATGTTTTCGAACCATGTTGTTGCCATGTTGTGTTGCTACATGTTGTTGTCATGTTGTGTGCTACCATGTTGTTGCATGTTGTGTTGCTACATTTGTTGCCATGTTGTGTTGCTACCATGTTGTTGCCATGTTGTGTTGCTACCATGTTGTTGTCATGTTGTGTTCCTACCATATTATGTTGCTACCATGTTGTTGCCATGTTGTGTTTCTCCCATGTTGTTGCCATGTTGTGTTGCTACCATGTTGTTGCCATGTTGTGTTTCTACCATGTTGTTGTCATGTTGTGTTGCTACCATGTTGTTGTCATGTTGTTGTTCTACCATGTGTTGTCATGTTGTGTTGCTGCCATGTTGTTGTCATGTTGTGTTGCTACCATGTTGTTGTCATGTTGCTACCATGTTGTTGTCATGTTGTGTTCTACCATGTGTGTTGCTACCATGTTGATGGCATGATGCTACCATGTTGTTGTCATGTTGTGTTGCTACCATGTTTTTTGTCATGTTGTGTTGCTACCATGTTGTTGTCATGTTGTGTTGCTGCATGTTGTGTCATGTTGTGTTACTACCATGTTGTTGTCATGTTGCTACCATGTTGTTGCCATTGTTGTGTGTGCTACCATGTTGTTTGCCATGTTGTGTTTTCTACATGTTGTTGCCATGTTGTGTTGCTACCTATGTTGTTTCCATGTTGTGTTTCTACATGTTGTGTTTTCTACCATGTTGTTGTCATGTTTCTCCCATGTTGTTGTCATGTTTCTACCGATGTTTGTTGTCCATGTTGTGTTCCTACCCATGTTGTGTTGCTTACTGTTGTTGTCATGTTGTGTTGCTACCATGTTGTGTTTTCATGTGTTGCTGCCTTGTCATGTTGTTGTCTTTGTTCTCTCTTTATGTAGTGTTGTGGTGTCTCTCTTGTCGAGATGCGTGTTTTGTCCTATATTTTTATTTTATTTTTAATCCCAGGCCCTCGTCCCCGCAGGAGGCCTTTTGCCTTTTGGTAGGCCGTCATTGTAAATAAGAATTTGTTCTTAAACTGACTTGCCTAGTTAAATAAAGGTTAAAATAAATAAATACATTTAAAAAAGTCATGACAGTCTAGCCAGGTGATTCGCTTCCAACGGCAGTGAGGGATACGGCGCATCACTCGGCAGTGAGGGATACGGCGCTTCATTCGGCAGTGAGGGATACGGCGCATCACTCGGCAGTGAGGGATACGGCGCTTCATTCGGCATGGAGGGATATCTTACAAGCACCCATGCAACACTACTGGAACCTTTGATGCCAAAGGTCATTTGCGTCGGCTAATTGGGATCCTAATAAATAAAATCAAAAAGATGTGAATAAGAGGGACAGTACTGTTTACTTACATGAGCCTATACAGTAATGTTTGGGATTAGGTAAGAGGTTAACAGTGTCTGGGAGAGGTCAATCCCATTACAATTCAGAATTCCTATCCCGAATTCCTATTCGTAAAAATCCTAATTGAAAACCACTGGCACTTCAAATTTATCGAATTGCGATTTCAATTAATCTCTTGAATTGAATGTATTATAATGGAATTGATCCTGTCGTCATGCACACTAGTCTGCAGTGCTTCTCAGATGTGAATTCTGCAGCCACCTTTTGGCGTAGTGGTTGAGATATCGGACTGACAGTTCGGCAGTGAGGTCTTGTCCCAAGGCATTTGCTATGCGCATTACAAACCACTGCAAAGTGGGTTAACCCTATTTGTACTAGTTGTTAGTGCACCAAGGGGAGTGTCTACCACATTACCCCCATTTCGCTCCAATACACACCAACGGTTCTGTATTGTCTTCAGGACCGTTGTGTTAAATAAAGACTACATTATAGCAGATCAATACAATACTTGTTGCTTGTGGAAAGTGGAGGACTCAACTGATGAATAATGAGTGTAATGTTGATCCTATATCTACACTGAGAGAAAAAAAACATTAGGAACACCTTCCTAATATTGAGGTGCAACCTTTTTCTCCTCAGAACAGCCTCAATTCGTCGGGGCACGGACTCTACAAAATGTCAAAAGATTTCCACGGTTGTGTCAAGTTGGCTGGATGTCCTTTGGGTGGTGGACCATTCTTGATACACACTGGAAACTACTACCATACCCTGTTCCAAAGGCACTTAAATATTTTGTCTGCCCTTTCACCCTCTGAATGGCACACATGCACAATCCATGTCTCAATTGTCTCAAGGGTTAAAAATCCTTCTCTAAGCTGTCTCCTCCCCTTCGTCTACACCGATTTGAAGTGGATTTAACAAGAGACATCAATAAGGGATCAAAAGCTTTCACGCGAATTCACCTGGTCGGTCTATGTCACGGAAAGAGCAGTTGTTCCTAATGTTTTGTACCCTCAGTGTATATGATTAAATGGACAAATAAATGTAAAGTCTATCGCTGGACTTTTTTCTGTAAGGGTTTCAGAGGATGAATCTAGGTTAAAGGGACACACCCCTCACTGGTCAGAACCGTTCTAGGAACCCCCCCAACCAACCAAAAAAAATTGTCCATGATTTGATCGATAAAATGACTTCTCTCAAAGCTGTGGCTTACTGGGGATTGCTCGCTGTATCCTCATGTCTAAAATCTCAAACCCAGAACTCACTCTCTATATCTGGGATGTCACCCAACTGGCACTCTATTCCCTATATAGTGCACTACTTTAAACCAGAGCCCTGTGGCACCCTATTCCCTATATAGTGCACTACTTTTGACCAGAGCCCTATGGCACCCTATTTGCTAAATAGTGCACTACTTTTGACCAGAGCCCTATGGCACCCTATTTCCTATATAGTGCACTACTTTTGACCAGAGCCCTATGGCACCCTATTTGCTAAATAGTGCACTACTTTTGACAAGAGTCCTACGTGGTTATTAAGAGTGTGCCATTTGTGACGTAATCCTGGGCTTGGGGAGTCACCTTCACACTAAAAATCCTAATCCCACTCAACTGAGCAGATGGTATCATCGGCAGTAGACACAGGCTTCTCTCGATCCACCAAGTCTGGGCTCTAACGACAGTGTGAACAATGCATTTGTTTCACTACCGTCTCTATCGACTCTGTCCCCGTCTCTCTATCTCTCTCTCACTCTTTCTTTTCTTTCTCGACACTCTCTCTGTGGGACCTCGATCAGATGAGATGTGTCATACACTATTTATACAAAAGTATGTGGACACCCCTTCAAATGAGTTGATTTGGCTATTTAAGCCACACCCGTTGCTGACAGGTGTATAAAATCGAGCACACGGCCATGCAATCTCCATGGACAAACATTGGCAGTAGAATGGCCTTACTGAAGAGCTCAATGACTTTCAACATGGCACCGTCATAGCATGCCACCTTTCCAACAATTCAGTTCGTAAAATTTCTGCCCTGCTAGAGTTGCCACAGTCAACTGTAAGTGCTGTTATTGTGAAGTGGAAACGTCTAGGAGCGACAACGGCTCAGCTGCAAAGTGGTAGGCCACACGAGCTCATAGAACTGGACCACCGAGTGATGAAGCGCGAAAAAATTGTCTGTCCTCGGTTGCAACACTCACTACTGGGTTCCAAACGGCCTCTGGAAGAAACTTCAGCACACGAACTGTTCGTCAGGAGCTTCATGAAATGGGTTTCCATGGCCAAGCAGCCACATACAAGCCTAAGTTCACCATGAGCAATGCCAAGCATCGGCTGGAGTGGTGTAAAGCTCGCCACCATTGGACTCTGGAGCAGTGGAAACGCGTTCTCTGGAGTGATGAATCACGCTTCACCATCTGGCAGTCCGACGGATGAATCTGGGCTTGGCGGATGTCAGGAGAACGCTACCTGCCCCAATGCATAGTGCCAACTGTAAAGTTTGGTGGAATAGGAATAATGGTCCCGGACTATTTTCATGATTCGGGCTAGGCCCCTTAGTTCCAGAGAAGGGAAATCTTAACGCTACAGCATACAATAACATTATAGACAATTCTGTGCTTTCAACTTTGTGGAAACAGTTTGGGGAAGGCCCTTTCCTGTTTCAGCATGACAATGCACCCATGCACAAAGCGAGGTCCATACAAAAATAATTTGTTGAGATCGGTGTGGATGAACTTGACTTGCCTGCACAGAGCCCTGACCTCAACCCCATTGAACACCTTTGGGATGAATTGGAACACGACTGCGAGCCAGGCCTAATCGCGCAACATCAGTGCCTGACTAATGCTCGTGGCTCAATGGAAGCAAGTCCCCGCAGCAATGTTCCAAAATCAAGTGGAAAGCCTTCCCAGAAGAGTGGAGGCTGTTATAGCAGCATGGGGGGGGGACCAACTCCATATTAATGCCCATTCATTTTGAATGAGATGTTCGATGAACAGGTGTCCACATACTTTTGGTCATGTAGTGTATGTTTGACGAGCAGAAAATACTAAGTTGCCTCACAGTCAAGATCTTGTAGCAAAGATTGACCTTCTCCATTTTACTGAAAATTGCTGTTTTGAACCGTTTTAAATTATTACAACACAACTCGTACAAGTATGCTGTCATGTATGCTGTCTATGTCCATCCTCAGGTCTTTACCACTCAGCCACACATACACACACAGACACACCTACATGGACACTCTTCACATTCATGCATACACACACACACTCACCATACTCAATGCTGACACCTCACAGACAATCACACTCACTCATTACCGTGCGCGCTCCACATATGCTGCTGCCATAATTGATTGATTGATTATAGTGATTAACATTCGTTGCTGCTATATTATTACCTTGAGTGTTTGTCCTGCTACCAGACACTTTTATCTCTGTTTACATGTACATTCCTTCCTCAATCACTCCAGTACATTGGAATGAGGGTTCTGGCACTGCACTGACCTGTATATTAGACCTGTATATCAACACTGGGGCCCCACAAGGGTGCGTGCTCAGCCCCCTCCTGTACTCCCTGTTCATCCACGACTGCGTGGCCAATGCACGCCTCCAACTCAATCATCAAGTTTGCAGACGACACAACAGTAGTGGGCTTGATTACCAACAACAACAAGACCACCTACAGGGAGGAGGTGAGGGCACTCGGAGTGTGGTGTCAGGAAAATAACCCCACACTCAACGTCAACAAAACAAAGGAGATGATTGTGGACTTCAGGAAACAGCAGCGGGAGCAGCCCTCTATCCACATCGAAGGGACAGCAGTGGAGAAGGTGGAAGATTAAAGTTCCTTTGCGTACATATCACTGACAAACTGAAATGGTCCACCCACACAGACAGTATGGTGAAGAAGGCGCAACAGCGCCTCTTCAACCTCAGGAGGCTGAAAAAATGTGGCTTGTCACCCAAAACCCTCTTTAACATTTATAGATACACAATTGAGAGGATCCTGTCGGGCTGTATCACCGCCTGGTACGGCAACTGCTCCGCCCACAACCGTAAGGCTCTACAGAGGGTAGTGCGGTCTGTACAACGCATCACCGGGGGCAAACTACCTGCCCCCAGGACACCTACACCACCTGATGTCACAGGAAGGCCAATAAGATCATCAAGGACAACAACCACCCGAGCCACTGCCTGTTCACCCCGCTATCTTACAGAAGGCAAGGTCAGTACAGTTGCATCAAAGCTGGGACCGAGAGACTGAAAAAACAGCTTCTATCTCAAGGACTGTTAAATTGCCACCACTAGCACAGAGAGGCTGCTGCCTACATACAGACTTGAAATCATTGGCCACTTAAATAAATGGATCACTAATCACTTTAATAATGTCACTTAAAAAATATTTACGTATCTTGCATTACTCATCTCATATGTATACACTGTATTCTATTCTATCTATTGCATCCTAGCCTATGCCGCTATAAAATGCTCATCCATATATTTATATATTCTTATTCCATTCCTTTACTTAGATTTGTGTGTATTAGGTATTTGTTGTGGAATTGTTAGATATTATTTGTTAGATATTGCTGCACTGCCGGAACTAGAAGCACAAGCATTTCGCTACACTCGCAATAACATCTGCTAACCATGTGTATGTGACCGATAACATTTGATTTGATTTGATTTGTATATCAGACCTCTATATCAGACCTGTATATAACTGCATTCTCGTGTTTCTCTTGCATATCACATTTTTTATTTCTTATCTATTCTAACACCTCTATTGTGCATTATTGGGAAAGAGTTGGCAAGTTAAGCATTTCACTGTACTGTTTTACTCCTGCTGTATTGTGAACATGTGACAATAAAACATTAAAGTATTGTCATACGATCTATGTTGGCCTTCAGAAAATGTGTAACGCTTGTGCATTCTGCCGGGCTAAATAAACTATTTGGTACAGTAGTGTAACAGGAAGATTATATTTAAGATTGATAGCCTAAACGGAGATAGATTTTGAGATGCCATACTGACATCTAGTGTCGAAAAATAAGAATGGGAATGTTGTCGGATGAATTATGACGGGACAAGTGAGGTTTGCAAAAAACGTACAGAGGAGGATTGGAAATTGTTGGGGACCCCATGACCAATGTTATCTGGGTGATCTGTTTGACGAGGAAAATCTGGGATGCGTTGGAGGATAATGTGGCGTTGGTCAGAGTCACAAGAAGAGGTCTTATTCAGATTTGTTTTTGTGTATCTGTGGGGCAGAAGAAGTCTTCTTTTGGACTCCAGAAGATATCAGAGTATAATTTTTTTGTGTGTGGATCTTGGAAGCAGAGCACCTATCAAGGGGGTTATGTCTGGGGTAGCGCCTGAAGTGTGTGCAGATGCCATACCTAAGGAAGTAGTTGGAGTGGTCGGTACACGTCGACTGACCCGTATGGTGGATGGAATGGTCGGTACACGTCGACTGACCCGTATGGTGGATGGAGTGGTCGGTACACGCCGACTGACCCGTATGGTGGATGGAGTGGTCGGTGCACGTCGACTGACCCGTATGGTGGATGGAGTGGTCGGTGCACGTCGACTGACCCGTATGGTGGATGGAGTGGTCGGTAACACGTCGACTGAACTCGTTGGTGGATAGGTGGTCGGTGCACGTCGACTGACCGTATGGTGGATGGAGTGGTCGGTACACGTCGACTGACCCGTATGGTGGATGGAGTGGTCGGTACACGTCGACTGACCCGTATGGTGGATGGAGTGGTCGGTGCACGTCGACTGACCCGTATGGTGGATGGAGTGGTCGGTGCACGTCGACTGACCCGTATGGTGATGGAGTGGTCGGTACAGCGTCGACTGACCCGTATGGTGGATGGAGTGGTCGGTACACGCGCTGACCGTATGGTGGATGAGTGGTCGGTGCACGTCGACTGACCCGTATGGTGGATAGGAGTGGTCGGTGCCCCGTCGACTGACCCGTATGGTGGATGGAGTGGTCGGTCACGTCGACTGACCCGTATGGTGGATGAGTGGTCGGTACACGTGCGATGACCCGTATGGTGGATAGAGTGGTCGGTGCACGTCGACTGACCCGTATGGTGGATGGAGTGGTCGGTGCACGCTCGACTGACCCGTATGGTGGATGGAGTGGTCGGTACACCGACTGACCCGTATGGTGATGGAGTGGGTCGGTACACGTCGACTGACCGTATGGTGGATGGAGTGGTCGGTGCACGTCGACTGACCCGTATGGTGGAAGGAGGTGTCGGTGCACGTCGACTGACCCGTATGGTGGATGGAGTGGTCGGTGCATGTCGACTGACCCGTATGGTGGATAGAGTGGTCGGTGCACGTCGACTGACCCGTATGGTGGATAGAGTGAAGATCTTTTTTTTATTTTTATATAATTTTGCGAAGAGTCTCTCACATATCATGTAAAGTTAAGCTGTTAAGGTGACGGAGACAGAGGTGGCAATACTGGCCAGCGTGTCTCCTATCTGGAGGCGGTGAGAAGATTGGAAGGAGTGAGTAGTGTGGAAGATCCAATGGTAGTAGAGCCTGCACCAGTGAATATTTTACAGAGGGAATCCCGATAGCTGATTATAACGCACGTTAAAAAAGATGGACTTTGTATCATTTATTGCAAATGTAAATAAACTGCACAGCGCAAACAGAGAAGAAATCTGAGAAAATCGGCATCATTGTGAGCGCGAGGCCTTGCAAGGAATCCTGTCAAAGAATGTTCAGTTCTCACACGCCCCTGAGCCTGTAGGTGATTTGAACTGAACTGAAGGAATGGGATGTTATTTTTTGACATGTTAGTCATTTAGCAGATGCTCTTATCCAGAGCGACTCACAGTTAGTGCATTCATCTACAGATAGCTAAGTGGGACAACCAAATATCACAGGGCTAGAAAGTACATTTTTCCTCAATATAGTCAGTAGTCGGAGCTAGAAGGGGGGGGGGGTCGAGGTGAGGAGAGGATTATTTAACATATTGTTTGAAGAGGTAGAGTTTCAGATGTTTTCGGAAGATGTGCAGTGACTCTGCTGTCCTACCTTCAGGGGGAGGCTGGTTCCACCATTGGGGTGCCAGGACAGAGAAGAGCTTGAACTGGGCTGAGCGGGAGATGCCCTCCCGTAGGGATGGGAGAGCCAAGAGACCTAAGGTGGAGTGTAGGGTTTGAGCATAGCCTAAAGGTAAGGAGAGGCAGTTCCTCTTGCTGTTCCGTAGGTAAGCAACATGGTCTTGTAGTGGATGCGAGCTTCGACTGGAAGCCAGTGGAGTGTGCGGAGGAGCGGAGTGACATGGGAGAACTTAGGAAGGTTGAAAGCCAGGTGGACTGCAGCATTCTGAATGAGTTGCAGGGTTCTGATGGCACACGCGGGAGGACCCCAGCCAACAGCGAGTTACAGTAGTCCAGACAGGAGAGGATAAGTGCCTGGATTAGGACCTGCGCCGCTTCCTGTGTGAGGTAGGGTCGTACTCTACGGATGTTGTAGAGCATGAACCTACAGGAGCGAGTCACTGCTTTGATGTGTGCAGAGAACGACAGGGTGTTATCCAGGGTCACGCCAAGGTTCTTTGCACTCTGGGAGGGCGACACTGTGGAGTTATCAACCTTGATGGAGATATCTTTGAGCGGGCAGTCATTCCCAGGGAGGAAGAGCAGCTCTGTATTGTTGAGGTTGAGATAGCTGAGATATCTGTCAGGCACGCAGAGATGCGTGTCGCCACCTGGGTGTCAGAAGGCGGGAAGGAGAAAAGTAGTTGAGTGTCATCCGCATCGCAATGATAGGAGAGACCATGTGAGGATATGACGGAGCCGAGTGGCTTAGTGTATAGAGAGAAGAGGAGAGGGACTAGAACCAAGCCCTGGGGGACACCAGTAGTGAGAGTACGTGGTGCTGACACAGATCCTCTCCACGTCACCTGGTAGGAGCGGCCTGCCAGGTAAGATGCAATCCAACAGTGTGCAGAGCCTGAGATGCCCGGCCCTTAGAGGGTGGAGAGGAGGATCTATGAGGATGAGAACAGAGGAGAGAGAGTCAGCTTTGGCAGTGCAGAGAGCCTCCGTGACACAGAGAAGAGTAAGTCTCAGATGAGTGACCCATCTAGAAGCCTGACTGGGTTTTTTAGTGTGTCTATGTTTGTGGTTTATGTTTTTTGGTGTGTGGGGGGGGGGGGGGGGCTGCAATAACCTACAAGAATAGAAAAAGAAGTGATCCTTGGCGTCAGCAAATAGTACTCAGCCATATGGACGACCCGGAAAAAGACGGCAGTTCAGAAGCTGTTGAGGATCTTGAATTTAATGGTAGTGGAATTAAGGAAAATTTGACTATTGTCCAAAAGAATGGAAAACAGAGGAAAGTAGCGTGCAGTGCTGAGAATGGCCCTTCGTATCTTGTAACAGTACAGTTTGTTGATGATGAGCCACTGATCGGATTACCAATGCTGAAGAATTCATTTGAGATATCCAAACTGGTGGAGAGAGCTGGGTAAAGTTAAGGCTGTGAAGATCACGAGAGGCAGGCTTTCCCCCCCCCCCCCTAAGGATCAGAAGGAACGTGTTGCGTCCTGTGTGTCTCTTTGGAACAGGGCGCCCCTCAAGGGGGTGATATCTGGCGTCTCATGGGAAGTCGATGTTGCAGAGATGAAAGATATTCCTGGAGTGATTGATGCACGTTGGATGAATCGTGTGGTGAATGAAGAGAAGAGAGAAGAGAAGAGTCTATCTGTTCTGTTGGTTTTTGATATGGAGTCTCTCCCTACTCAAGTGCAGTTGAGGTATATAAACTACAGAGTCAGAGCATTTCAGGCATGTTTCATGTGTCTGCAGAAGGGAGAAGCCAAGATGTCCAAGATGTTGAAAGGATCATCTGTTTTAAAAGTGATGAGTCCTGAGCAGGGTATTAGAGTTTTCAAATGACTGAAGGAGTGGGAATTTATATTATTTATTTAATTTTGTTAATTATTTTTGTAGTTTGTGGAGCCTAAGATAATTTTCCCTTCCCCGTAATGGAAATTACTGTTTGTGAGTTTTCCACCCCTGTTCAGTTGGTGGCAGCAATACACCTTTTTGAGTGTAGTTCGCCATAAAACCCCACCGAAGAAGAAACTAGCTACTCTTCCTGTCTTTTTAAATTGTATTATTATTACTTATACTAATTATACTAATTACAAATATCGGGCACAGATATTCGTTATAAAAATGATCATCAATCAACTACTTGCATCACCACATCAAACACGTCTACCGCAAAACGAACATCACCACATCAAACCTGTCTACCGCAAAACGAACATCACCACATCAAACCTGTCTACC
>NW_019942913.1:255064-301975 GCF_002910315.2 Salvelinus sp. IW2-2015 | reverse complement strand
TTGCAGCAGCGGAGCATCAAACTACTACTCAGGCATTTGGACCGAAGCCGGAATAAAAGAACGTGCAGTTGCAGAAGACTGTTGAGGACTCTTCCAATTTAATGGTTAGTTGGAATTTAAGGAAGAATTGCACTATTGTCCAAAAGAATGGAAAACAAAGGTAGCGGTCAGTCGCTGAGAATGGCCCTTCGGTATCTCTGTGAGAAGTACAGTTTGTTGATGATGAGGCCGATTGATCGGTATTACCATCGATGCTGAAGATATCTTTGAGATTATTGCCAAGACTGGTTGGAGAGCAGCTGGGTAAATTAAGGCTTGTGAAGATCACGAGCGGCAGCTTTTCCCGCCCCCCTCCCCCTAAGGGTTATCAGAAGGAAGTGTTGCGTCCTTGTGATGTCTCGGTTGGAACAGGGCGCCCCTCAAGGGTGTGATAGCCTGCGTCTCCAGGGAAAAGAGTCGATCGTTGCGAGGATGAAAGATATTCTTGGATAATTGCAATTGCACGTTGGTATGATCGTTGGTTGTGGTGAATGAAAGTAGAGAGAAGAGAAGTAGTCTATCTGTGTCTGTTGGTTTTTGATATGGTAGCTCTTCCCTACTCAAGTGCAGTTGAGTATATTAAACTACAGAGTCAGATGCAATGTTCAGGCATTGTTTCATGTCGTTCATGCGAGTAAGGGACGAAGCCAATGAGGTCCAAATTAGATGTTGAAAGGTATTCCATCGTGTTTTGAAAAGTGATGAGGGCTTGGCATGGTATTAGTAGTTTTTCAATTGATGAAGGGTGGGAATTATTCTTATTTTACTTTAATTCTTGTTGAATTAGTTTTTGATAGTTTTGTGGACGCCTAAGATAATTTTCGCTTGTCCCCGTAATGGAAATTACGTGTTTGTTAGTTTTCGACCTGTTCTTAGCCTGGTTGGCATAGCAGAATTACACCTTTTTGAGTGTACGTTCAGCACTATAAACCACTGATGAAGAAAGCAATGCTACTCTTCCTGTCTTTTTAAATTGTATTATTATTAGCTTATATCTAATTATTACGCTAATTACAAAATATCGGGGCCAAGATATTCGTTTATAAAATGATCATCAATCAACTACTTGCGTCCAACATCTAAAACACCGTTCTAACGCAAAACGAACCATCTACACAATCAAACTGTCTACCGCAAAACGAACGATCACACAATCAACTGTCTACCGCAAAACGAAATGCATATCATCAACCTGTCTAAACCGCATAACCGAACATCACCTAATCAAACACGGTCTACCGCAAAACGAACATACCACATCGAACTGTCTACCGCAAACGAACATACCAATTCAAACCTGTCTACCGCAAATACGAACATCAATAATCAAACTGGCTACCGCAAAACGACATCACGCACATATCACCACATCAAACCTGTCTACCGCAAAACGAACATCACTACATCAAACCTGTCTACCGCAAAACGAACATCACCACATCAAACACGTCTACCGTAAAATAAAACACACAGAGACCTTAAATATGTTTTATTTAGCTAGGTAAGTCAGTTAAGAACAAATTCTTATTTTCAATGACAGCCTACTGGGGGAACAGTGGGTTAACTGCCTTGTTCAGGGGCAGAACAATAGATTTTTACCTTGTCAGCTCGGGGATTTGATCTAGCAACCTTTTGGTTACGGGACCAACGCTCTAACTGTAACAGTATAGCTTCCGTCCCTCTCCTTGCCTCGAACCAGGGACCCTCTGCACACATCAACAACAGCCACCCTCGAAGCATCGTTACCCATCGAGCCACAAAAGCCGCGGCCCTTGCAGAGCAAGGGGAACAACTACTTCAAGGTCTCAGAGAGAGTGACGTCACTGATTGAAACACTATTAGCGCGCACCACCGCTAACTAGCTAGCCATTTCACATCGATTACATAACCACTAGGCTACCTGCGAACAAATAAAACATAAGAAACATCTCATTATAATTATTATTTTTGTTATAAACTAGGTATAACGTCTTGACAAGATGATTCAATTCGATCAGAAATATTTGTAATTTTGGTTTGTGTATAAATTATTTTGCAACAAGAATTTTTAAAAATCACTATACTTTCTATGGTCTTGTCATCATTGCAATAGTAAAATACAATATCCTTAATGTCAAAACATGGGTAGTGTTCCAAAAGATGAATAAGTACTCTGCAATGTTTTGGAAAAATCTATTACAGATTTACATTTATAGAACACGTATCATCAACATCCCAAAATATGGACAACAAGGATTTACATGGATATACAGTATCTTATGTAGAATCTTAAAGTGCACTTCCTTAAACTTGTTTGGTATACAATATTTGTAAGGCATCAACCTATTTTTTCCCCAGACAATAACCAGGTTTCCATCCAACCTTTGTATGAGAGTAAAGTACGTCGGATAAAACATTTCACGACAGGCCTGATGGAAACAGCAAATTTGAAAATGTGAACTTTGAAAATGTCGACAAAACAAAATATCCTAGACAAGGTGGGATCTTTTTGTAATAAATTATACGAGAAATTGCGGTGGAAATGCTTTTATGTGCAAATATTGATATAATAACCATCATATCGAAGTAAACTTGGAGTCACACTTTGATATAGTATGATGTATGGTCCTTCCACTATGACTGGGAAAGCATGCAGTTTATTACAATAGTATGCAACTGCAGCCCGCAATTCAGGATGTACAGTCTGCGTTTTCCAGCCAAGCTACATGTCCATCACAAACGCACGACCAGAGTCTTCACAGAGCCTGAGGAGGCAGCAAGCTAAGTGTCAAAATGACAGCAAACCCCCTGAAAGGGTGAAAACATTCGGCACAAATGTTTTGGGATATTGACTGGGCAAACAGTAGATTGTATGTTTATTCATAAACGGTAACGTATTCATGCTTTTACCAAAAAACGCGGAGAGGGCGGTTAAGTTTGAATGTTGTTAGCTTGCTAGCTTAGTATTAGGTCTGTTTTATGTTTTATTTTCATTCGTTTAATAAGATGTTTTATTTGAAATGACCTTGGATATACAGTGCATTCAGAAAGTAGTCAGACCCTTTGACTTTTTCAACATTTTGTTACGTTACAGCCTTATTCTAAAATGGATTACATAAATAAAAATCCTCATCAATCTACACACAAAACCACGTAATAACATTTAATAACCACATAATGTTTTTAATTATTGAGAAAAACAACAACATAAATACCTTATTTATATCACTATTCAGACCCTTTGCTATGAGATTCGAAATTCAGCTCAGGCTCATTCTGTTTGCATTGATCATCCTTGAGATGTTACCACAACTTGATTGGAGTCCAGGGGTGGTTAATTCAATTGATTGGACATGATTTGGAATGGCACACACCTGTCTATATAAGGTCCCACAGATGACAGTGAATGTCAGAGCAAAAACAAGCCATGAGTTCGAAGGAATTGTACGTAGAGCTCGGAGACAGGATCTGAGGAAGAGTACCAAAACGTTTTGCAGCATTAAGGGTCCCCAGGAACACAGTGGCCCCCATCATTCTTAAATGGAAGAAGTTTGGAACCACCAAGATTCTTCCTAGAGCTGGCTGCCCGGCCGAACTTAGGAATCAGGGGAGAAGGACCTTGGTCAGGGAGGGGACCAAGAGCCCAATGCTCACTCTGACAGAGCTCCAGAGTTCCTCTGTGGAGATGGTTGTCCTTCCCATCTCTGCAGCACTCCACCAATCAGACCTTTGTGGTAGAGTGGCCAGATGGAAGACACTCCTGAGTAAAAGGCACATGACAGCCCACTTGGAGTTTGCCAAAAGGCACCTAAAGACTCTCAGACCATGAGAAACAAGATTCTCTGGTCTGATAAAACCAAGATTGAACTCTTTGGTCTGAATGCCAAGCGTCACATCAGGAGGCAACCTGGCACCATCGCTATGGTGAAGCATGGTGGTGGCAGCATCATGCTGTTGGGATGTTTTTCAGCGGCAGGGACTGGGAGACTAGTCAGGATCGAGGGAAAGATGAACGGAGCANTGAAGCATGGTGGTGGCAGCATCATGCTGTTGGGATGTTTTTCAGCGGCAGGGACTGGGAGACTAGTCAGGATCGAGGGAAAGATGAACGGAGCAGAGAAATCCTTGATGAAAACCTGCTCCAGAGAGCTCAGGACCTCAGACTGGGGCGAAGGTTCACCTTCCAACAGGACAACGACCCTAAGCACACAGTCAAGACAATGCAAGCGGGGCTTCGGGAAGAAACTCTGAATGTCCTTGATTGGCCCAGCCAGAGCCCGGACTTGAACCCAATCTAACATCTCTGGAGAGACCTGAAAATAGCTGTGCAGCGACGCTCCCCATCCAACCTGACAGAGCTTGAGAGGATCTGCAGAGAAGAATGGGAGAAACTCCCAAAATACAGGTGTGCCAAGCTTGTAGCGCCATACCCAAGAAGACTTGAGGCTGTAATCGCTGCCAAAGGTGCTTCACGAAAGTACTGAGTAAAGGGTCTGAATACTTATGTAAATGTGATATTTCCGTTTTGTTTATTTTATTCAAACAACCTGTTTTTGCTTTGTCATTATGGGGCATTGTGTGTAGATTGATGAGTTTATAAAAAAACGATGTAATACATTTTAGAAATAAGGCTGTAACGTAACTTGTGAAAAAAGTCAAAGGGTTGGAATACCTACCGAATGCACTGTAAATGCCAGGAAATTATCATGGGAATCAGTCAGATGTTAAAGGTGTCATGGTAGTCTCATGGAATCCCTTGGTGCTGACATCATTCTCCTACAAGAAACATACATAAAGGACACAGAGCAGAGGTGTCTAAGATCCAATTGGATTTCTCAAGTTTATCAATTACCCTTTTCTTCCAAAGCTGGAGGTGTTGCTATTCTTTTTCGTAAAAAATAACCCTTTTCAACTCTCGTCCATGTCTACAGACCTGCATGGTAGGTACATCGTAGTATCAATGAATATTAACTCTTTCCCTGTCACCCTATTGAATGTCTGTGGCGTTATTGAACGTCTTTCCCTGTCACCCTATTGAACATCTATGGCGTTATTGAACGTCTTTCCCTGTCACCCTATTTAATGTCTGTGGCGTTATTGAACGTCTTTCCCTGTCACCCTATTGAACGTCTATGGCGTTATTGAACGTCTTTCCCTGTCACCCTATTGAACGTCTATGCATTATTGAACGTCTCCCTGTCACCCTATGAACGTCTATGCCGTTATTGAACGTCTTTCCCTGCCACCCTATTGAACGTCTATCCTGTCACCCTATTGAACGTCTATGCCGTATTGAACGTCTTTCCTGTCACCCTATTGAACGTCTTTTCCTGTCACCCTATTGAACGTCTATAGCATTATTGAACGTCTTTCCTGTCACCTATTGAACGTCTTTCCTTCACCTATTGACGTCTTTCCTGTCACCCTATTGAACGTCTTAAGCATTATTGAACGTCTTTCCCTGTCACCCTATTGAACGTCTTTTGTCACCCTATTGACGTCTATAGCATTATTGAACGTCTTTCCCTGTCACCCTATGAACGTCTAGCGTTATGAACGTTTTCCCTGTCACCCTATTGAACGTCTTTTCCTGTCACCCTATTGAACGTCTAAGCATATTGAACGTCTTTCCCTGTCACCCTATTGAACGTCTATGCCGTTATTGAACGTCTTTCCTGCCACCCTATTGAACATCTTTCCCTGTCACCCTATTGAACGTCTTTCCTGCCACCCTATTGAACGTCTATCCCGTCACCCTATTGAACGTCTTCCTGTCACCCTATTGACGTCTATAGCATTATTGAACGTCTTTCCCTGTCACCCTATTGAACGTCTATGCCGTTATTGAACGTCTTTCCCGCCACCCTATTGAACGTCTATCCCTGTCACCCTATTGAACATCTATAGCGTTATTGAACGTCTTTCCCTGTCACCCTATTGAACGTCTTTCCCTCTCACCCTATTAAACATATTTCCCTGCCACCCTATTGAACGTCTATGGCGTTATTGAACGTCTATGGCGTTATTGAACGTCTATGGCGTTATTGAACGTCTTTCTTCCTGTTTTTGATTTGATTTACCAGTAATCTAATAATTGGAGGCGATTTTAATTGATCCGTATCTTGACAGTGTCTACAC
Source organism: Salvelinus sp. IW2-2015 (assembly GCF_002910315.2). Taxonomy (NCBI): domain Eukaryota; kingdom Metazoa; phylum Chordata; class Actinopteri; order Salmoniformes; family Salmonidae; genus Salvelinus; species Salvelinus sp. IW2-2015. The sequence goes on along the minus strand of NW_019942913.1, from coordinate 295,819 downwards.
GTACTCCACCAGAATATCACCCTGTCCAGGTTCTGAATAATCTAAACGTATTCAGGAATCTAGTGGACATCTAGAGACTGCAACATCCCACAGACAAAGACTCACTTATTCTACTCTCACAAGTCTTATTCTAGAATCGACTACTTCCTAATAGATTCCAAACTGATACCCAATGTGATCCATTCGTAAAAACCATAGCATCTTAATAAGTGATCACAGTCCAATCCCATTGTCCCGCGATCATTCTTTAAAAAAAACAGAATTACAGTTGATCGCAGACCAAGCATTCATTGACTGCATGACAGCCAAGTTGAAGGAGTTCCTCGAGACTAATGACATAGGAGTGGTCTCTGATTCTACACTATGGGAAACTTTTAAAGTGGTTATGAGAGGGCATATTATTTTATATGAGTCTGCCATTAAGAAAAGGGAATCGCATGTGACTGGATAAAAAACAGCTTTAGAGGCATTACAGAACTTCTCTCTCAGGTCGACTACAACACATTTTTTTAAAGTAAAATATGAATACAACAATTTTCTTGGTTCTCGGGTCAGTAACTTCCTGTTAAAGCTGAGACAAAAACAATTTGAACTAAGGGACAAACCGGGAAAGGTTTGTTGGCTAGACAACTAAAAAAGGTACACAAGCTAATAGACCAATCCATAAAATCCGGTCTGAGGTGGACATGTTGCTGACAGATCCTAAAGAGATAAACAACTGCCTCAAAGAGTTTTACTCCGAGCTATACTGTTCCAGATCCCATGCTTCTAGTTCTGATTTATCAGCCTTCTTTGATTCCATCAGGCTGCCAAAACTTGATGATAGCGCCCAACAAAAAAACAAAAAAAGAGAATTGGACTCAAATTTCACAACAGAGGGAAAATAAATGGAGGCAATAAAAACATTTCCCACCTGAAAAGGCTGCAGGCCCCTAATGGTCCCACTCTTACTCAAAGAGGATCACTGACTCAACAGAAAATAACAGTTACAAATAACAGTCTCTGCCTTCTGTTTAAAAAGACAGAGAAGAAAAAGATCCTGCAAATTATAGACCGATAGCACTGATCAATTTCGTAAAAAAATTTTTTTTTATAAAAGTTAATCACCAAAGTGCTTGCTAACAGGCTGAACAAACATGTAACAACCATTATTCATCCGGATCAGACAGGGTTTTTATCCCAGACAGGTTCTCTTTTTCTAATGTACGCGGGCCGCTTAATAACATCCTGTATGCAAAATCATGGGAAAGTCTCCAAGGTGGCTATTATGTCACTAGATGCTCATAAAAACATTTGACCAAATAGAATGGTCATACGTGTTCGAAGCACTCACTAGGTTTTGGATTTTGGCGACTCATTTACCACCTTGGTCAAAATATGCTCTGTGGCTGCCCAACATCCTCTATTCTGACCGATAGCGACAAATCCAGTCCCATTCAACTACATAGATCTGTCCTGCAGGGTTTCCCACTCAGTCATCTGTTCTTCACTGTAGCCCTTTGAACCCCCTAGAGATAAAAAAATAAGGATCATCCTAATATATAGGTCTTAAGGTAGGAAACATAGAAAGCCGCATTTTTGTTATATGCAGACGACATGCTTCTATACCTCTCAGACCCAGTAGCTTCTGTCCGTAGTCTATTACAGCTAATCGATTCATTTGTCAATCTATCTGGCTATAGAACTAAATTGGGGCAAAAGTGATCTCGTATGTCTCTCAGGCAATATGACAGCAAGTGAGCTAGAGAGGAGACAATTTAAAGTGGCGCATGACCACTTAACTTACCTGGGACAAAAACAATCCCTAGAAACCCAAAGCTCATCTTCAAGCTCAAACTACAGTGTGCTGGTTGCTCATCCTCAAGGTTAACTACAGTGTGCTCATCCTCAAGGTTAACTACAGTGTGCTCATCCTCAAGGTTAACTACAGTGTGCTCATCCTCAAGGTTAACTACAGTGTGATGGTTGCTCATCCTCAAGGTTAACTACAGTGTGCTCATCCTCAAGGTTAACTACAGTGTGCTCATCCTCAAGGTTAACTACAGTGTGCTGGTTGCTCATCTTCAAGGTTAACTACAATGTGCTCATCCTCAAGGTTAACTACAATGTGCTGGTTGCAAAGCTAAAACAAAACATAGAGAACTGGAGAATATTGCCTCTTTCTATGATGGGGCACATTTATGCCATAAAAATGGTTTCTCTTCCCGGGTTACTTTAGCTTTGCCAGAATCTTCCAATTTTTCTTACCTCTTCATTTTAAAAAACATTGGACTCGACAATCATCCCATTTGTCTGAGGTTACAAAGCCCGTCGTATTTGTGAAGCCCACTTGCAAAAGCCCAAGGGAAATGGTTGGCCTAGACTTACCCATCTTTAAACATTATTACTGTGCTGCAAATGCCAGGGCATTAACGTACTAGCAACTGGGTTTCACAGATAAATTGGACAAGGTTGCCCCCCTGTGGATAAATATGGAAGACAAGACTGCAACAAATTGTTCTCTTCCAGAGATGCTTTTCTCTAAAGCAGAGTGCCCAAACAATCTGACAGGCAACAACGCTGTTTTGAGAAATCCTTTACGAATTCTAAACCATACTAAGCATGTTTATAAGGTGCCTGATATCTCTGTATATATATCCCCGATATGCTTTAATCATTCTTTTTGTTCCATCTCTGTCTGATAAGTTGTTTGTTGAGTGGAGGGAGGGAGAAGGGACTGGCCACAATTGAAGATGTCTCCAATTTAAAGAACAAATTTCAAAAGGGAAAATTCAAAATGTTGAAACCCTCCTTGTACAACATTCATTTTATGATCTGCTACGGCGCCCTCCTAATTCAAAACACCTAGTCTCACAGTTTGTCTGTCTCCTTTTCTCCAACTATAAGCAGGTAACCTTGTGGTTAGCGCGTCGGGCCAGTAACTGAAAGGTTGATAGATCGAATCCCTGAGCTGACAAGTAAAAAATCTGTCATTCTGCCCCTGAACAAGGCAGTTAACCCACTGTTCCTAGGCTGTCATTGTAAATAAGATTTTTTTTCTTAACTGACTTGCCTAGTCAAATAAAAAACTATACAGAGAGCTCTACTAGTCATCTCAAGGAGACCTAGGGTAAAGAGTTAAATATTGAGATCTCAGATAATCTATGGGGAGTAGCCCGTCTACAATTCACTCCTATTACATCAATGCCAGATATCAATGGATACGATACAAAGTCATGCATAGACTTCATTACTCCAAAACCAAATGACATAGAGTTTACTGACCAGGTCTCCACACTGTGTGACCAATGTAAAGTCTTGGAGGGTTCATTAACTCGTATTTTTTGGCTCCGCCCCCTACTTCCTCATTTTCGGGGTGAACATCTTTGATTGGTATTCATATGAGAGGGCCACTGAACCTGACACAGAACTTTCTCTCTTTGGCTATTCGGACTTGTCCTATGAGGAACAACAGACTGATGTTTGGAATGTGTGGCTGCCCAAAATAAAAAAGTATCCTCACAGAATGGAAGTCACCCACCCCCCCTGGCTTCCATAGATGGCTTGCAGAAACGATTAACACCATGAACATAAACTCAGCGGAAAAAAGAAACGTCAATGCGAGGACGATCAGCTGTCCGCCCTGTAGCGCTGTCTTAGGCGTCTCACAGTACAGACATTGCAATGTATTGCCCTGGCCACATCTGCTGTCTTCATGCCTCTTTGCAGCATGCCTAAGGCATGTTCACGCAGATGAGCAGGGACCCTGGGCATCATTCGTTTGGTGTTTTACAGTGTCAGTAGAAAGGCCTCTTTAGTGTCCTAAGTTTTCATAACTGTGACCTTAATTGCCTACCGTCTGTAAGCTGTTAGTTCTTACATTTACATTTACATTTAAGTCATTTAGCTGACGCTCTTATCCAGAGCGACTTACAAATTGGAAAGTTCATACATATTCATCCTGGTCCCCCCGTGGGGAATGAACCCACAACCCTGGCGTTGCAAGCGCCATGCTCTACCAACTGAGCCACACGGGACCAGTTCTTAACGACCGTTCCACAGGTGCATGTTCATTAATTGTTTATGGTTCATTGGACAAGCATGGGAAACAGTGTTTACACTGTTTACACCTTTACAATGAAGGTCTGTGAAGTTTTTATTTTTACAAATTATCTTTGAAGGATAGGGTCCTGAAAAAGGGACATTTCTTTTTTTTTGCAGAGTTTAGAAAATATTTGTGGAATGAGTAGGTGTATCCAAACTTTTGACTGGTACTGTATATATATAAAAAAATATGTTTTGTTGTCGTGGCACTACTGTTGTAAGGTCATTATTTTTTTAGTGGTCATAACTCCTACAGTAAGGTCACCAGTAAAGTGGATTAAAAAGGTTTGCTGAAATAGGTTCTCATGCTCAGAAAATACCTGTGGGCAGATTGCTGTGTTGTACTAGGGTTTGTTTCTGAATCCGATCATTGTTTCACAGCTTGAGTGTCCTTGTGCCTGCCTTAGGCATCAAAATGATTCAGAATCTTATATTTCTGTCTCAACCACAGGTTTCCCCAACAAGGAAAAAAGTAATTTGGTTTATTTAGCTGGTACTGTTTCAGTTCCACAGGACAGTAACCACACTGGCATCATAATGGGCTAACTAGTTTGTTTAGTAACTTGACACTTTCACAACATCTTCACCACTCTCCCCAATTCAGCCCCTTTCATGATCCATGAAAATAATGTGTTGTCCAAGCAGGTAACACATACAATATCCCCAGAGCCATGAGGAAGCAAGTGAATACCACCTAGGGTTGTCTAGTGTCTAGTGAATACCACTCAGGTTTATCTAGTGAACTACCTACCAGGGTTGTCTAGTGAATACCACCCAGTTTTGTCTAGTGAATACCACCCACGGTTGTCTAGTGAATATCACTCAGGGTTGTATGGTGTCTAGTGAATACCACCCAGGGTTGTCTAGTGAATACACCCCACGGTTGTCTGTGTTCTAGTGAATACCACCCAGGGTTGTCTGGTGAATACCACCTAGGGTTTATGGTGTCTAGTGAATACCACCCACCGGTTGTCTGGTGAATACCACTCAGGTTTATCTAGTGAATACCACCACGGTTGTCTGGTGTCTAGTGAATACCACCCAGGGTTGTCTAGTGAATACCACCTAGGGCTGTATGGTGTCTAGTGAATACCACCCATGGTTGTCTAGTGCTTTGTGAATACCACCTAGGGTTGTCAGGTGTCTAGTGTATACCACCCATGGTTGTCTAGTGTATACCACCCACGGTTGTCTAGTGATATCACTCAGGTTTATCTAGTGAATACCACTCAGGGTTGTATGGTGTCTAGTGAATACCACCCAGGGTTGTCTAGTGAATACCACCCACGGTTGTCTGGTGTCTAGTGAATACCACCAGGGTTGTCTAGTGCTTTATGAATACCACCAGTGGTGTCTGTTGTCTACTGCATACCACCCAGGGTTGTCTAGTGAATACCACACGGTTGTCTGGTGTCTAGTGAATCACCCCCCATGGTTGTCTAGTGCTTTGTGAATACCACTAGGGTTGTCAGGTGTCTAGTGTATACCACCCATGGGTTGTATGGTGTCTACTGCATACCAACCAGGGTTGTCTCGTGTCTCGTGAATGCCACCAAGGGTTGTCTAGTGTCTACACCCATGGTTGTTTGGTGTCTAGTGAATACACCCAGGGTTGTATGGTGTCTAGTGAATACACCCATGGTTGTTTGGTGTCTGTGAATACACCCAGGGTTGTTTGGTGTCTAGTGAATACACCATGGGTGTTTGGTGCCTAGTGAATACCACAAAGGGGTGTCTAGTGAATACCACCCAGGGTTGTCTAGTGAATACACCCAGGGTTGTATGGTGTCTAGTGAATACACCCATGGTTGTTTGGTGTCTAGTGAATACCACAAAGGGGTGTCTAGTGAATACACCCAGGGTTGTCTAGTGAATACCAACCATGGTTGTTTGGTGTCTAGTGAATACCATCCAATGTTGTCTGGTGTCTAGTGAATACCAACCATGGTTATCTGGTGTCTAATGAATACCACAGATGGTTACTAGTGTCTAATGAATACCACAGATGGTTATCTAGTGTCTAATGATTTTCCATACCCAGGGTTGTCTAGTGACTACCACCCAGGGTTGTCTAGTGACTCACCGGGTTGTCTGTGATACCACCCAGGGTTGTCTAGTGACTACCACCCAGGGTTGTCTATGTACCACCAGGGTGTATGGTGTCTAGTGAATACCACCCAGGTTTGTTAGTGACTACCACCCAGGGTTGTCTAGTGACTACCACCAGGGTTGTCTGGTGAATACCACCCAGGGTTGTCTGGTGACTACCACCCCAGGGTTGTATGGTGACTACCACCCAGGGTTGTATGGTGACTACCACCAGGTTGTATGGTGACTATCACCACGGGTTGTCGGTGACTACCACCCAGGGTTGTCTGGTGACTACCCCACGAGGGTTGTCTGGTGACTACCACCCAGGGTTGTATGGTGACTACCACCCCAGGGTTGTATGGTGACTACCACCCAGGGTTGCATGGTGACTACCACCCAGGGTTGCATGGTGACTATCACCCAGGGTTGCATGGTGACTACCACCCGGGTTGCATGGTGAATACCACCCAGGGTTGTCTGGTGACTACCACCCAGGGTTGTCTGGTGACTACACCCAGGGTTGTCTAGTGACTACCACCCAGGGTTGTCTAGTGACTACCAACCCAGGGTTGTCTAGTGACTACCACCCAGGGTTGTCTAGTGACTACCACCCAGGGTTGTCTGGTGACTACCACCCAGGGTTGTCTGGTGACTCCACCCAGGGTTGTCTGGTGACTACCCCAGGGTTGTATGGTGACTCCACCCAGGGTTGTATTGGTGACTACCACCCAGGGTTGTCTGGTGACTACCACCCAGGGTTGTCTGGTGCTACACCCCCAGGGTTGTTCTGGTGACTACCACCAGGTTGTCTGGTGACTACCACCCAGGGTTGTCTAGTGACTACCACCCAGGGTTGTCTAGTGACTACCACCCAGGGTTGTCTAGTGACTACCACCCAGGGTTGTCTAGTGACTCCACCACCGGGTTGTTAAGTGAACCACCAGGGTTGTCTAGTGACTACCACCCAGGGTTGTCTAGTGACTACCACCCAGGGTTGTCTAGTGACTCACCCAGGGTTGTCTAGTGACTAGCCACCAGGGTTGTCTAGTGACTACCACCCAGGGTTGTCTAGTGACTGCCACCCAGGGTTGTCTGGTGTCTAGTGAATACCACCCAGGTTGTCTATTTCATACCACCCAGGGTTGTATGGTGTCTAGGGTGGTATTCACTAGACACCAGACAAGTAATCCAGGATTACTTAAAACATAGATTATCTTCCTGGTCAGTTGACATAAAACAATTATAATATTTAAAAATGAACGAATTAAAAACATATAAAACACAGAATGCTAGGACAAAAAAGTTTGGTTTTAAAATGACCAGAATTGTTCAAGAACAGTGATATCTTTTGGAAAAAATAAAACAAGCTTAAAAAAAACACACATTTTTTTTCTAAGAATATGACTTAATAAAACATAGCAATTTTCCCTTGTTCAGTCTTTTGTCTCTGTAGGTGCATCATCTCGCAGAGGGGTAAACACGTCAATCTCTTTGACAATCCTTTCAGCGATTATCTTGTTATTTGCAGCAACGACCCTTCTGGACATGAGGTCCAATGGTCTACCTAGAAAAATGAACAATTCATGTTGGAATATTTTTTTTTATAGCTGTAAAGAAACTTATATCTTAATTAACTATTGATAATGAAAGTAAAACTTGTGAAAGTAAAACTGTTAATGAAAATACAACTGCTAAATTACAAACAACAAAAAGACTTTCATTTTTACAAACGGATCAAATCTCAGCATCTGGGTAATCGATTGTTATTGAGGACTGATTGAAGTCTATGCTGATCTGTGATTGGATCTTGAGTGCTATTGTGCATAATAGTACTATTATACTGTGATACATACCACTTAGCAGATACTTCCATACAAAGCGACACACAGTACAGTAAAAGTGTATATGTGTTTCATCCCTACGGGAATTGAACCCATAACCTCGGTGTTGTTAGCGCCACACGGTCCCACCCATTTTACTAGTGAACACGCAAACATTTGGCCGCCGTATCAAAACGTGCTGGGAATATGTAGTATGGAGATGCGTTTACACATGGTGAATGGGGACGCTGCCCGCGACATCATAATAGAACGTTGTTGCCTGGCAACGTAGATCTGTACAATTTAGAAAGTAGCCATTCGTCTGGCCAAAGTGATGTCACCACTGCATCTTCCCGAGGTATCCAATCAAATCAAAATTGTATTTGTCACATGCACCTTACAGTGAAATGCTTAACAAATTATTGTTAAGTAGATAATAGAGAAGTAAAAAGAATATATAAAAAATATAAAAGTAACAAATAATGTGTTCATAGTGCCTATGTTTAAAATAATTAAAATAATTATGTAACCTTTATTTAACTAGGCAAGTCAGTTGAAAACAAATTCTTATTTACAATGACGGCCTACACCGGCCAAACCCTAACCCAGACGACGCTGGGCCAATTGTGCACCGCCCCTATGGGACTTCCAATCACGGCCGGATGTGATACAGCCTGGAATCGAACCAGGGTCTGTAGTGACGCCTCTAGCACTGAGATGCAGTGTCTTAGACCGCCTGCGCCACTCAGGAGCCCAAATGTTGGGCAGAGGTCTATGTGCTATCTGGGATATATAGTGACGTACCATCTACATCCATGAGGACGCCCCCTGCCTCTGTGACTATGATGGCCCCGGCAGCGATGTCCCAGCAGTGAATCCCTATCTCGTAGTAGGCCTCCACGCAGCCCGACGCCACCAGACACATGTTTGTGGCCGCTGTGCCAACACCTCGAATCCTAGGAAGATGGACAGAGAGAGGTTGTGTTCATTACAGTAACAAAATGTTTTACAACGGACAACTAAAACTAGCATTTCTCATTGGACAAGACTATTGCTAGCACAAGGATTTTCCAGCGTCATAGTTAGGGTTAGCGTCATCAAGTTACCCACACAGAGCAGAGTCTTATCTGATGGTACGAAGGTTTTTCCGCTAGCAATAGGATACATTCTGGGATACCTATTGTGAAAAAGAACTTCCTGAATAGAATGCAGAGTGGACCCATACTCATTTCTCAGCTAATGTAGTATGCCATCCTAGTCTTTCAAGCAAACTATTACATACTTAGCCTCCACGCAATGCCTACTAAGTAGTATAGAAGTATGCCATTCGGGAACGTGGCCAGGGCATTCTTACCCGTGGATGACATTCTAAACGTGGCCAGGGCATTCTTACCCGTGGATGACATTCTAAACGTGGCCAGGGCATTCTTACCCGTGGATTGACATTCTAAAATCGTGGCCAGGGCTTCTTACCCATGGATGAACATTCTAAACATGGCCAGGGCATTCTTACCCGTGGATGAATTCTAAACGTGGCCAGGGCATTCTTACCCGTGGATGACATTCTAACGTGGCCAGGGTATTCTTACCCGTGGATGACATTCTAACTGGCCAGGGCATTCTTACCGTGGATGTAATTCTAAACGTGGCCAGGGCATTCTTACCCGTGGATGACATTCTAAACGTGGCCAGGGCATTCTTACCCGTGGATGACATTCTAAACATGGCCAGGGCATTTCTTACCCATGGATGACATTCTAAACGTGGTCAGGGCATTCTTACCCGTGGATGTATTCTAAACATGGCCAGGGCATTCTTACCCGTGGATGACATTCTAAACGTGGCCAGGGCATTCTTACCCATGGATGACATTCTAAACATGGCCAGGGCATTCTTACCCGTGGATGACATTCAAACGTGGGCCAGGGCATTCTTACCCGTGGATGACATTCTAAACGTGGCCAGGGCATTCTTACCCGTGGATGACATTCTAAACGTGGCCAGGGTATTCTTACCCGTGGATGACATTCTAAACGTGGCCAGGGAATTCTTACCCGAGGATGACATTCTAAACGTGGCCAGGGCATTCTTACCCGTGGATGACATTCTAAACGTGGCCAGGGCATTCTTACCCGTGGATGACATTCTAAACGTGGCCAGGGCATTCTTACCCGGGATGACATTCTAAACGTGGCCAGGGCATTCTTACCCGTGGATGACATTCTAAACTGTGCCAGGGCATTCTTACCCGTGGGATGACATTCTAAACTGGCCAGGGATTCTTACCCGTGGATGACATTCTAAACGTGGCCAGGGTATTTCTTACCCGTGGATGACATTCTAAACGTGGCCAGGGATTCTTACCCGTGGATGACATTCTAAACGTGGCCAGGGCATTCTTACCGTGGATGACATTCTAAACGTGGCCAGGGCATTCTTACCGCGTGGATGACATTCTAAACGTGGCCAGGGCATTCTTACCCGTGGATGACATTCTAAACGTGGCCAGGGCATTCTTCTTACCCGTGGATGACATTCTAAACGTGGCCAGGGCATTCTTACCCGTGGATGACATTCTAAACGTGGCCAGGGCATTCTTACCCGTGGATGGGTAAACACAGGATCTTCCTCATGCTGGAGAAGATTTTGTCAACCACCTCTGTGTCTCTGTTGGAACCAAACTCAGTAGCAATGATAGACTGGCTGATTTCTGTAATGAGAAAGTTCAGCACTTCAGTGACATTCCTATTTCAGGTTTATTGGATAGACAGGGTAAGAGAGACAGGGTAAGAGAGACAGGGAGGTAAGGTTAGCAGGGGAGTGTGAGGAGGGAAGTAGGTCAGAATTTAATAATGATGTGTATAAAGGCTTACAAATCTGTGTTAAGTACTAAAGATGTTGCAAATGCTTATGAATTGTAATACTTATAAATTGTAATGCTCATGAATTGTAATGCTCATGAATTGTAATGCTCATGAATTGTAATGCTCATGAATTGTAATGCTCATGAATTGTAATACTCATGAATTGTAATACTTATTTTAACAAAAATGAAAATACTAGTTTAAATGCAGGGCTACAATGTAAATCTGGACTCAGCACAAATGGAGTACGGAAATGTAAATATGTGGCTTTTCACCAAATAAAAGATTGGGAAACACTGGTGTATAGTAAAGGAAAATATGAATAGTAGTGAATTCAGAGAGACATAGTAATAGTAGTATTATAGAGCACTATAGATGCACTGGTTGAACTAACTACTGAACCTTTCTGGTCCGACACATTAAGGAGCTGTCCATCGCAGAAGGCTCCCTTCCCTTTCCTGGCTGTGTACATCTTGTCTTCTATGCAGCTGTACACCACTCCAAACTCCAGCTGAGGGACACAAGAGAGGAACGTCTGTTGCAGTGGCAATCTGAACAGGGATTCACTACCCCCGTATACACCGTAAAAGAGGTTAGGGTACACAATCGACCACAATTCAAAAACCAAATCAAAATTCAATAAAAAATTTAGACTTTTACAGCTCCTTTAATGACTGGTGATAAATATACATTACTGATCTCCAAGATTATACTGTTTTAAACATACATGATCTTCCTGGTCAGTCGACCATTTTAAAAAACATATACATTTATGAAACACAGAATGCTAGGACCAAAAAACAAGTTTGGTTTTAAATGACCTTAATTGTTCAAGAGTACTGTTGTCAACTGCAACAATTATGTTGCAGATTTACTCGTGTGGGTGCAAAACTTTTGCAATTTTAGTATTAAGTATGAAGAATGAAACGTCACATGAGTTCTCTAGGCTAAGAAAAACTCTGAATGATTTAAATAGGAAAACTTGCCTTTCTGTTGACTGCAAAGCCAATAGACACGGCAACAAACGGATATCTGTGGAAGCCATGGATTTCAGAAAGACCGTGTTAAATAGGATAACCAATGCTACATGATCAAACGCGCATACTAAATAATTATAGGATTAAATGGAAATCAGGTTATTTAATAAGATATTTAAATCGACACAAAGCGATTACCACATTTTAGAGAAAATAACAATCATTTTATAAATTACCCGTGGACAAAGTTAGTGGTTCCGTCTACCGGGTCAACAATCCAGGTTGGGTTGTCAGTGAGAACACAGGGCTCTCCAGCAGCCACCGACTCCTCGCCTATGAAACTGTAACACAAGGAGAACAAGGTCATGTTCATAAAGCCGCTTACACACAGGAAGAGAAAACCCAGTCGCCTCCATTTGTTTCTAAGTAAAGCCGGAGGCGCCTTCGCCAGTGTTTTCAGCTCTCTGCGTGCAAGATCATTAAGGCACTAAAAGGAAACGGACTGCAACAGAGAGGGACAATCTGAAACGCTCATTTTCATTTTCCGTAGCAAAATGTTTTCTTATTGAACATGTCTAGATCGCCCCCCTCTCTGTTACACTACCTACTATACTATCTTAATTAAAGTCCATATAGTCTGCATAATTTAGAAATACCACACACCTTTATAATATCTGCATCATCTAGAAACACCATGTATAATATCACCTTTATAACGTCTGATTGAACACTTACTGAACACCATGTATAATATCACCTTTATAACGTCTGATTGAACACTTACTGAACACCATGTATAATATCAACTTTATATATCACCTTTATAACGTTCTGATTGAACACTGAACACCAACAGATACTGATCGGGAGGTTCTGTAATATACCTGTAAAAATCCTTCTCTTTTCATAGGCAATAGGAAGTGTGCCAGTGTGTGTGTGTGTGTGTGCCAGGGTTGTGTGTGTGTGTGTGTGTGCCAGGGTGTTGTGTGTGTGTGGTGTGTGTGTGTGTGTGTGTGTGTGTGTTGGTGTGTGTGTGTGTGTGTGTGTGTGTGTCAGGATATGTACCTGTGCGTGGGGAATTTCTCCTTCACGAGTCTATAATGAGTTGCTCCACTTTTTGGTCAGTTTTTAGTCACCAGGTCCACAGAAGAACTCTTCAACATAACCTTCATGTCATTCTGTACCGCGTCCCTTACAAGCTGGCAGCAGATAGACACACGGGTGAATGCTGGACTTCTGTCTGAAGCCGAAAGGTCAGTGAAGAAAACCACAAGACAGCAGCACCATCACACGCTCAGACAGACAGACACAAAGACAAACACAAAGTCAGATAGACAGACAGACACAAAGACAAACAAAGACAGACAGACAGACACAAAAGACAAAACACAAAGTCAGATAGACAGACAGACACAAAGACAAACACAAAGACAGACAGACAGACAAAAGACAAACACAAGGACAGGAACAGACAGACAACAAAGTCAGACAGACAGTCAGACACAAAGTCAGACAGACAGTCAGACACAAAGTCAGACAGACAGTCAGACACAAAGTCAGACAGACAGTCAGACAGACAGTCAGACACAAAGTCAGACAGACAGTCAGACACAAAGTCAGACAGACAGTCAGACACAAAGTCAGACAGACAGTCAGACACTCACACACTCACCGATCCTGCTTTCCTGGCCAGAGCCACAGCATGGTCCATGGCATTCTGCCAAAGGTCAGTCATGGTGTGGTGCCTTGATCCAAGAAATATGTCCTTAAATGGATGCTGTGAAACAGACAGTGAAAAGGTTTTTACTTAATACATAAAACATTGATAAAATAACACCTCAAAGTTAATCGATCATACTATGGTTATGTTGGTGAAATTTGCAAATAAACTAGCTACACCAATACTGGGTCCAGTGTGTCCTTGTAGCAATGGAACTGAACATGCTGTCAATTACATCAGAATAAGAGCTTTATGAAACCTGAGGCAAATCCTCCTGCAATTTCCATTTTCCAAGAGAATTACCTTTGTAAAAATAGCAAACCCTACAGGGAAAAAACGACTGATTGCTCCTATACTGATGGGATGAATGTTAAAGTACATTGACAAATGATGGTATAATCATTTAATTAAAACAAATAGCGATATTCTATAATAAAACTGTTTGCATTGCAAAATGTTTTCAGATAAAGCCTTGTTTATCCATTTAAAAAAAGGATTTACAGTACTGATCCGAGATTAGTTTAGCCTAACAGTTCTCGAGCTATATGCGAGGATTTATTACCATTTAATCTTTATCACACAACACGTATCGAGCTAGTCGGTGCACAGAATAGGAAATAAGAGACTGTAACTAGCATAAGAATGATCGAAAAAAAGAGACTAAAATCTCACCGATAGTAGATCGAGCTGGGAATTGTCAATTTTTTTTACTTCCGCATAGAATCGTCTTCTTCGGATGCTTGGCTAGTTTGCCCAACAAGACGAATGACAGGTATGTGCTGCCGCTTACAGGCCAGTGTTACGCCAATGCACGCCATTAGCAATACTGAACAACACTTTAAAACGCAACAATGTAACAATTCCAAAGATGTGACTGTGAAATCAGTCAATTGAAATAAGTTAATTACGCTACAGATATGCATCAGTTGGTCCCGGATTTTTTTTTTAAATTAAAATGTAGGTGCGTGGATCAGAAAACCAGTCAGTATCTGGTGTGACGACCATTTACCTCATGCAGCTCGACATCTCCTTCGCATAGAGTTGAACAGGCTGTAGATGTTGGCCTGTGGAATGTTGTCCCACTCCTCTTCAATGACTGTGCGAAGTTGCTGGATATTGGCGGGAACTGGAATGCGCTGTCATACACATCGATCCAGACCATCCCAAACAAGCTTATAGGGGGGCATGTCTGGTGAGTATGCCGGCCATGGAAGAACGGGGTTATTTTCAGCTTCCAGGAATTGTGTACTGATCCTTGCGACATGGGGCCGTGCATTATCAAACTGAAACACGAGGTTATGGCGGTGGATGAATGGCGCGACAAATGGGCCTCGGGATCTCGTCACGGTATCTCTGTGCATTCAAATTGCCATCGATAAAACGCAATTGTATTCATTGTCCGTAGTTTAGGCCTTGCCTATACCATAACCACACCGGCAACATGGGGCAATCTGTTCACAACGTTGACATCAACAAACCGCTTGTTCAGTGTATTTTAAAAACGTTTTACAGGCAATCCTCAGTCAGGTTGATATGAACAACCCATTAATACAAACAGTCTCAATTGGAGTAATTTTTAAAACCTTTACTGAAAAGTAGGAACTGCAGCAGTTATTTGATGCCATAGAAATAGGTACTCTAGATATATATGCTTCTACACCTGTATTGCTTGCTGTTTGGGGTTTTAGGCTGGGTTTCTGTACAGCACTTCGAGATATTAGCTGATGTACGAAGTGCTATATAAAATAAACTTGATTTGATATATAACCCCTTTTAGCATGGACATTGCCATTGAGGGCTTCCACCATTTTAATAGTTCAAGGGATAGTTCACCCACATTGCAAAAGGACCCTGTAAGCATTCTATGTAAGCAGTCTTATGTAAGTTACAAGGTATGACAGCATTCCATGCTTCAGTTTAGTATTCCTAAACGGAGTTCCACAGGTGATCCATTATCCATAATCACCATACATTATCCATAATCCCCCTCCAATATCCATAACCCCCCTCCATTATCCATAACCCCCCTCCATTATCCATAAACCCCCTCCATTATCCATAAACCCCCTCCATTATCCATAACCCCCCTCCATTATCCATTATCACCCTCTCATTATTGACAATCAACCTATTAGCTCTACATCACAAAAGGTTAAGGTAAAGCTATAGGTCACAAGTTTAGCGGAGGAAACCACAATGCTATTCACAGTTCAGCTGTTTGAACCCATTGACACCTATCTCACTATTCCAATGGAGAGTAGGAGCACAGTTGAAGCAGTTATTTTTTACCATAATCATACCTCTTAATTGGGAAAATAAAATGTTTATAACAAATTCCCAGTAGTTCCCACGATGGCCTATGCCGAAACGCGTCAGAGTTTTTCAAATCTTTGTTCCATTGAACAGGCTTTAAAAGGCATTTTAGTTATATGAAGAGTGCCTTCTTCCTCCTAGTTTTTTTTTTTTAAATGACCAAATAACCTCTTTACCAAATCACATGATCATGATGTAATAACATGGCAAAGTCAATATTTCAACATGTGATAAACAGGGGACAATGCTCTCTACATTTCAAGGTTATTGGCAACCACTGTTAGGGCGGGATACAATTCATAGCTTAGTGCTCTGGACAGGTGACAATGAGCCTTTTAAAGGCTTTTCACTCGATGCAGTTCCAAACTTGCGCAACCGTCCATGCTTTCCATGTTGGCTGGTCATTGGTCATTAGGATTCTGTTTCAATGTTGTCGTGGCTGCAGTAACTGACCCTTATTGGCTCAAATACTGCATCTCTTATGGCTCATCTGCAGATGAGCCATAACGCTGAGGAAAGGGGTCCTCCTGATTTGAATGTCATGATGGGCTTGCCTGGCATAAACAAAATACTTGTTTTGAAATATTAGCCAGGCTTGATGGTTGAATGTAGGACGTTGCAACCTGGACTCAGGGGCAGACGTAATATAGGAAATGTAAATCCGAGGACATTCCAATTTGTATGATATGTTACGAATTACAATTCGTATGATACTGTACGTTACAGATTGCACTTGGTTGTTGCTAATTTTAGGTACTAACGCTAATGTTAGCTAGGTGGTTAACATTAGCTAGGCTAGGGGTTAGAGTTTAAGGTTAGGGTTAAGAGTTAGGTTAACTAACATCCTAAGTCATTTTATTAAAGTAGCTAAAAAGTTGTAAGTAGTTGCTAATTAGCTAAAATGCTCAAGTTGTCCATGTGGAGATTTGAACAGGCAAAAGGTTACTAGACGTTTGCATTACATGCCCATCCATCCACCCTGACCAACCACCCTACTTTCGTTTTGTTATGCCTTAATTAACCCTCTGTCTTATGTAATGAGACCAGAATCGGGCATATAGGCAGGCATCAATACATTCATTAAATAAAATGGTGGCCTCACCAAAAGAAAACCAAGACGAGAAGTCAATGTGTAGCCTAAACGTTATAACAGTGTCTGTGTTTATTCTATAAAAAAAAATGTAATCTACCTGAATATGGTAGCAGAATTTTACCCAAAACCATTCTGTGATTTTATTTGACCAATATGGGATTGACATTATATGGCATTACTGCATAAATGTAATGAAGGTTTAACTGAATTGTGCACCAAGTGACGTTATTATAACAATTTAATTTCACTATGTCAATGGTAAGACATGTAGGTAGAATACAAACAGTAGGTGGCAGCATAACCTCAAGGATGAGAATCCACACATTTGTATATTCAATTTAATTGTTCTTTATTTCACGACGATGTACCTCTCCAAAACAATGGCGGTTCATTGTTAAAATGGCTAAAATAGGAGAACGCAGTGCCGTGCCTAATGTCCGTTTTGAACGCTGTGTCCGTTGCTAGGTGTCCCACAGGTGCACTTGACTTTAGGATCCTCGCCGTCATGGGTACAGGGGAAGGCCTGGACCACCTGTGCGTTTCGATTGGCTACGGCCGAGCTGTTCGCTGCGGTAACCTTCCTTGACATCATGTCAAACTCAGTGCCTGGTGGGATGAAGAGGAGTAACACTTCAGTGGATACAAGATGGAGACTTCTGAACATCTTCACAACTGACATTGATGTCCAAAAGATATGGCTCATGAATTGACATTGTAACATTTGTGTTATATAGAGCTATGCGTTTCTGCACACACCTGAGTTCCTACTACCTTACCAGCATGTTTCGTTTTTTTTTGTCTGTAATGTATGCTGAGCCCTTTTTAAACTCGTACCTGTACATTTGGGAACTTATAACTGCCTAAATTGGAACGTAGTGTCTGTACAGTAACATGCTATACATAGCGTCAGACCATAGGCTCTGCGCTTCACAGCTCTGTATGGGTTTTGACTAACAGCCGTTCTGAATTTGAGCACTGCGCACGACAAGAAGATACCCATCCCTTCTGGTAATTGGACAACTTTTGCAAATGCTATGTTGTCTGAGTGATGCTGTAAATTAAGAAGACTCAATGTATTTTGATGTCATACAAGCAAGCCCAAAGCTTGGGATTAGATCCAATGTCCTGGGTGGTGGTCCAAACATAGGATCCACTTCGGGACAGTCGTATTCCTGGTCGTAATGTTGGTAAGTTGACGTTGCTCTTATATCCAATAGTTCTTCCCGGCTGTATGTAATAAGACTTAACATTTCCTGGGGTAACAATGTAAGAAATAATACATAAAAAACGAGATACTGCATAGTTTCCTAAGGACTCGAATCAAGGCGACCATCTCTGTCAGCATCATCATTGAGAATTCTCGTCAGTTATCGTCACAGCTGTGTACATTCCCCCTCAAGCAGACGCCAAGACGGCCCTCATGGAACTACACTGGTCTCTATGTAACCTGGAAACCATATATCCTGAGGCTGCATTTATCGTAGCTTGGGATTTTAACAAAGCAAATTTGAGAACAAGGCTACCTAAATTCTATCAGCATATTGATTGCAGTACTCGCGGGGTTAATACACTCGATCACTGCTAATCTAACTTCTGCGATGCATACAAAGCCCTCCCTTCGGCAAATCCGACCACCACGTCATCTTGCTCATATAGGCAGAAAATCAAACAGGATGTACCAGTGACTAGAACCATTCAACACTAGTCTGACCAATCGGAATCCATGCTTCAAGACTGTTTTGATCACACATACTGGGATATGTTCCGGTCAGCTTCCGATAACAACATCGATCTATACGCTGACTCTGTGAGTGAGTTTATAAGGAAGTGCATTGGAGATGTTGTACCCACTGTGAATATTAAAACCTACCCTAACCAGAAACAATGGATGGATGGCGGCATTCACTCAATACTGAAAGTGCAAACCACCGCATTTAACCATGGAAAGAGGTCTGGGAATATGGCTGAATATAAACAGTGTAGTTATTCCCTCCACAAGGCAATCAAACAAGCGAAATGCTGGTACAGGGACAAAGTGGAGTCGCAATTCAACGGTCCAGACACGAGACATATGTGGCAGGGTCTACAGGAAATCACGGACTACAACAAAAAAAAACAGCCACGTCACGGACACCGACGTCACGCTTCCAGACAAACTAAACACCTTCTTTACCTGCTTTGAGGATAATACAGTGCCACCGTCGCGGCCCGCTAACAAGGTCTGTGCCCCCCCTCTCCTTCTCCGTGGCCGACGTGAGTAAAACATTTAAACGTGTTAACCCTCGCAAGGCTGCTGGTCCAGACTGCATTCCTAGCCCCGTCCTCAGAGCATGCGCAGACCAGCTGGCTGGTGGGTTTACGGACATATTCAATCGCTCCCTATCCCAGTCTGCTGTCCCCACATGCTTCAAGATGGCCACCATTGTTCCTGTACCCAAGAAGGCAAAGATAACCAAATTAAATATACCGGTACCCCCTGTATATAGCCCCGCTATTGTTATTTACTGCTGCTCTTTAATTATTTGTTTTTCTTATCTCTTACTTTTTTTGAGGTATTTTTCTTATAACAGCATTGTTGCTTAAGGGCTTGGAAGTAAGGATTTCACTGTAAGGTCTACACCTGTTGTGTTTGGCGCATGTGACAAGAAAATGTTATTTGATATAAATGACTACCGCCCCGTAGCACTCACTTCTGTCATCATGAAGTGCTTTGAGAGACTAGTCAAGGATCATATCACCTCCACCTTACCAGCCACCCTAGACCCACTTCAGTTTGCATACCGCCCCAACGCAATCGCCATCATACTGCACACTGCCCTATCCCATCTGGACAAGATGAATACCTATGTAAGAATGCTGTTCATTGACTACAGCTCAGCCTTCAACTCTATAGTACCCTCCAAGCTCATCATCAAGCTGGAGGCCCTGGGTCTCAACCCCGACCTGTGCAATTGGGTCCTGGACTTTCTGACGGGCCGTCCCCAGGTGGTGAAGGTAGGAAACATCTCCACTCTCCACTCTGACCCTCAACACTGGGGCCCCACAAGGGTGCGTGCTCAGACCCCTCCTGTACTCCCTGTTCACCCAAGACTGCATGGCCATGCACGCCTCCAACTCAATCATCAAGTTTGCAGACGACACAACATTAGTGGGCTTGATTACCAACAACGACGAGACGGCCTACAGGGATGAGGTGAGGGCCCTCGGAGTGTGGTGTCAGGAAAACAACCTCTCACTCAACGTCAACAAAACAAAGGAGATGACCGTGGACTTCAGGAAACAGCAGAGGGAGCACCCCCCTATCTACATCGATGGTCGCCTTGCTTCGAGTCCTTAGGAAACTATGCAGTATCACAAGGTGGAAAGTTTTAAGTTCCTCGGCGTACACATCACAAACAAACTGAAAGGACAACAAGGACAACAACCACCCGAGCCACTGCCTGTTCACCCCGCTATCATCCACTGGCCACTTTAATAAATGGATTTAATAAAGTGCCTAGTGCCTATCACTTTAATAATGTTTACATACCCTACATTACTCATCTCATATGTATATACTGTACTCTATACCATCTACTGCATCTTGCCTATGCCGTTCGGCCATCTATTTATATGTACATATTCTTATTCATCCCTTCACATGTGTGTATAAGGTAGTTGTTGTGAATTTGTTAGGTTAGATTACTTGTTAGATATTACTGCATTGTCGGGATTAGAAGCACAAAGCATTTCGTTACACTCGCATTAACATCTGCTAACCATGTGCATGTGACCAATAAAATTTGATTTAATTCGATTTGATTTTACTGATGTCAAGAATTTGAAACAGACGTTTTTGCACGTGCTAGTTCAAACGTTTGTTGCTGGTTTCTATCCTCAAAAAATGTATGATTGATTACTCCCTGCAAAAAAGGCAACAGTATTTCAAGTGGAAAAGCCTACTACTACTACTGTGTGTGTGTACACTACCATTCAAAAGTTTGGGGTCACTTAGAAATGTCCTTGTTTTTGAAAGAAAAGCAAATTTTTTGTCCATTAAAATAACATCAAATTGTTCAGAAATACAGTGTAGACATTGTTAATGTTGTAAATGACTATTGTAGCTGGAAACTGCTGATTTTTAATTGAATATCTACATAGGCGTAAAGAGGCCCATTATCAGCAACCATCACTCCTGTGTTGTAATGGCACGTTGTGTTAGCTAATCCAAGTTTATCATTTTAAAAGGTTCATTGATCATTAGAAAACCATTTTACAATTATGTTAGCACAGCTGAAACCTGTTGTCCTGATTAAAGAAGCAATAAAACAGGGCCTTCTTTAGACTAGTTGAGTATCTGGAGCATCAGCATTTGTGGGTTCGATTGCAGGCTCCAAATGGCCAGAAACAAAGAAACTTCTTCTGAAACTCATCAGTCTATTCTTGTTCTGAGAAATGATGGCTATTCTATGCGAGAAATTGCCAAGAAATTGAAGATCTCGTACAACGCTGTGTACTACTCCCTTCACAGAACAGCGCAAACTGGTTCTAACCAGAATAGAAAGAGGAGTGGGAGGCCCCGGTGCACAACTGAGCAACAGAACAAGTACATTAGAGTGTCTAGTTTGAGAAACAGATGCCTCACAAGTCCTCAACTGGCAGCTTCATTAAATAGTACCTGTAAAACACCAGTCTCAACGTCAACAGTGAAGAGGTGACTCCGGGATGCTGGCCTTCTAGGCAGAGTTCCTCTGTCCAGTGTCTGTGTTCTTTTGCCCATCTTAATCTTTTCTTTTTATTGGCCAGTCTGAGAGATGGCTTTTTCTTTGCAACCCTGCTCTCTAGGGTTAGTAGGCATGTGATCTTGAGGGTTTGTCTAGAAGGGATACAGACTTTGGCAAAATTGACTTTTCATAGCAGGTTTAGGAGAACTTACGCAGGTTTGGAGAATTAACATAGCAGTGAATTACGTTAAGGCTAGGAAAAGGGTTAGGGTTAGCTAAAATGCCCCCCAAAAGTCCCCTTTTGACATCAAGTTGAATCCCATCTAGACATGAACATCTTGAGGTGGCCCACCTACTCTGTATTGCTGAGTGATTAACCAAAATGTTGGTTATTGACCAACATAGGTTCAATTATTTCAATGTGTAGTTAATTTCTCTATAGATAAATCAGATCAAGTCTGAACTGTGTGATGTAGTAGGGAGTTGTAGTTTCCAACAGGCCAATATTCTACAAAGTTGAACAGATGTAGTAGGGAGTTGTAGTTTCCAACAGGCCAATATTCTACAAAGTTGAACAGATGTCGTAGGGAGTTGTAGTTTCCAACAGGCCAATATTCTATAAAGTTTAACAGATGTAGTAGGGAGTTGTAGTTTCCAACATGCCAATATTCTACATAGTTTAGCACAGAGAGAAGGGGCAGAAGAATGAATGCATGATGGAGAGGGATAGAGAGCAGTTGCTTCACCAGGTACCTCTACCTGAAAATACATGATCCAAGTGATTGATAGTTGATATTCAGCAGTCATAAAACTATGCCTTATTTACTTTGAAGAACTATTAAAATAGTGATTTTGTCAGACAGCGTAGGCAACAAATAATAATAAAGTCATCAAATAAAACATATTTTATTCAAGTAAAAAGTAAATAAATGATGGTTAATAAGTGATAAGCAGTCACTACCACCACGGGACTATTATGAATAGTTTTAGTCTGTGTTGTTACAGCATTCAACTCACATAAGGAATAGTGCATTTACTGTTGAAAGGAATTATCGAGATCGAAAACCGTGACTTTTTTAAATAATCAAACCGATACGGATCTCAAAAAGCACTAAATCGCTCAGCACTAGCATCGCTAGGCTAGACCAACCGAGACCAACCTCCGGCACGACTGCCATTTCAAATGACATGTCAGAAAATGACAGTACTGCAGATAGTTCATTGCCCCTAAAATTGTCATGTTTTCATGTTTGTTTTCAAATGACGGCCCCTTTGTACTTGAAATCGGTCTCGGTACATTGGGTCTTGGATTGGATCTCAAGGGGTTGGGTCTTCGTCTGGGGAGGTCCGGTCTCGACTTCATCTGTGGTTACAACTGACACACTCGCATATGGAGTTGTCCAGGTCTGGATTTTTCATACACAATTCACGGCAGCCCACTCCGATCTCCATTTCCTCTTTTACAGGCTAAGGCTGTGCTGATCCGTTGACACACCTTTGATATCTCTCTATTCCCTTTATTAAGCTCTTTGTCTTGTTCTGGGCTCGGTGAGGTAATATTGAGGGGGCATAATCTGGATGGAGTTGGATCCTTTGACGGCTTGCCTGTGCACAGACTTGGTATTAGACTATATGAGATGTCAAGGGAAAAGACAGGAACAATACTCAAGTCACATGATTTATAGTCCATTTTCACAACGTCTCTTAACTAAAACATTAAATAGAGCACTGCATAATTGAATGGTCTCAAAACAGTTTCCAGAGAGAAATAAAAATTAAGAACAAGAGGGGAAAAAAATAACGTTAAACACCATGAAATTAAAAACAGTTTTATAATAGATTGAATTGATGCTAATTTTACCCACTGAGTATCTACCTATTAGGCAGCGGTTTAGCATCTTTTAGAATCCGAGATTGAAATACATACACTCTCTAACACGTAGGGCTCAGCATTCCCGAACAGTACCATTACAATTAATAACGTTGAACAAACTTCATTTTAACTAACTTTACCTGTTGTCCGCCGATTTTGTCCCTATGTCGGAAGGTAATCCGATACAAAATATCCAAAGGAAAGCGCTATCAACCACCCGACTTTCAGGACACTGGTCTGCAGAGGTGGGACCAAGTCATTGTTTTACTAGTCACAAGCAAGTCTCAAGTCTTAGCACTCAAGTCCCAAGTCAAGTCCCAAGTCAAGTCCCAAGTCAAGTCCCAAGTCCCAAGTCAAGACAGGCAAGTATCAAGTCAAGTCTCAAGTCCTAAACAAGTCATAATATGCTCTTCACCAAATGTAATACCATTTCATATTTTTAACAAGAGTAATAGTTAGTATATTACATTTACGCAAATCATGAATGATTTAAAAAATATCTATATATTTATTACTTTCCGTATAACTGTTATATTTCCATGGAAATACATGGGTAGACATGAGAAACACCCCCCCAATAGTGATCGACTATCGCTATGGGGCGCAATCGGGCGATGTAGGCTTGTACACAATCGCCCAACCTTAAACACACACACACCCTCTCTCTCTCTCTGTGGTTACAGTAGGCTAACGTATGTCAATGGTTTTAGGAACAGCAGTAACATAAGGCAGGATTTAGGCTACCAACTGCCTAGCCAGTTGTAGCTCAATCTTGGGTGCAATGATCACTTTCCACACTGACTGACTGTGTGAAGGCTCATTGATTTAACGTTTCGTTAGCCTACATGATACACTAGTAAAGTAATAAAATATATAGCTGTCGGCTATATTAGCCACAACTTACCATTCTTTGTGCAGCTTCAAATGTCGAACAAAGTTGGAAATTGTTGCGCCTCCGTCTGTAATTTTCTTCCCCGCATATTTTGCAGGTTGCAATCCGCTTTTTGTTGATTCAGCGTTGTTTTTATATTCAAAAATAATAATTTGGGGTATCATCTTTCCAAGTGCTCCATCTGAATTCACTCTCCGACGTTCCTATGCACTGCCACACACAACTTTTTCTCAGATGGCACAATTTGATTGTCTGCTGTCCGATTCAAACTGTAATCCGCTAAATTAAGAGTTGATGCGCTTCACACTTTTTAATAGCATCATTTTTAATATTTGGGCTCGGGGAGGGTATCAAGTCAGGTCGAGTCATAAGGCTTAAGTCCAAGTCAAGTCACGAGTCATCGGTGTTGAAGTCGAGTTGCAAGTCATCATATTTGTGACTCATGTCTGACTCGAGTCCAAGTCATGTGACTCGAGTCCACACCTCTGCTGGTCTATATATCTCCGGATTAATTTTCAATAATGACATCATTCGCACACGACAAACACTTGCATAATATGGCCGGGGCTAACCGAACAACAGACTGAATGTTGTCGCACTCAATCAGCTGGCAAATTTCACAAACACTTCCAGCTGATTGCGAGGAAATGCTTTGGTCAACTCGGTTACATTTGTCTATTTACATATTGTGCATCTCCTGCATGGGTCAGGAGATTGAAAATACAAGTGCCAATTTAGCTAACGAGATTGCAGTATGAAAAAAAAAAAAATATGTAATACACTTTCTATCTAAGTGTCTATGGGAACTATTTCACGCTCTGAATATTTTTCCATGACACTTCCGGACCGATGCTGGCCTAAACGTCAGACTGTTACCATGGTTACCCCGTGGCTATTCAGTCTGAAATAAATCTGTCTAAAATAATGACTTGAGTTTCTACGAGGCAGAATGTTGAATGAAATGATATTTACACTTACTTGACCTGTTGTACATGCTGTTGGTCCATTTGATGGTAGGTGGAGGAGATGGGGTATCCTCAGGAAAGTGTTGTTTACCCGACGTTTTTGCAGCGTTTTAACTTGTTAAACTTACCAGTAATGAAGTGTGCGCTAAACACCCTTGTATTTGACGTTGGCGTCCAACCACCTCGTTTTACAGCAAGTGTCCATGCATCCCGTTGTGCTGCTTCTTTTGGAAATCTATAAACTTTTCATTTCTGTCAATAGGTTTGTTCCCGATCTTCGGGAGTACCCCACGACCGAACAACATTGTCCAAAGCGTTTTACTCTCTGCATGGCCCTAAATGTCCTAATATTACTAGCCTAATTCTAGGAGGTAGCTAGATACTATTTTTAGACTTTCTTTAGCTGTTGGTTTACATTCGCACCGGACAACGGTTGCGGAACACTTCCGTACATAGCTCCTTGAAAATGGTTCCCAACTGAGCGATATCATTTCCCGCATGGGCCAAGCTGCAAAGTCAACATTGGCTATATCGTGAAATGTATTGGCTAGAATATGGCTATAAATTAGCCAGAATCGAATATAATTAGAATAGAACTGTATTATTCCTCAAAATGGTCAATTTGTATTTGTTTTAGTGCCAACAATAAAACAAGGACAGGATGTTGTACACAAACGCCTTAATCACACCGAATGTATTTTTGGTACGCAACATCATTTGGATATGTG
The DNA here is from genome assembly GCF_002910315.2 of Salvelinus sp. IW2-2015. Classification (NCBI taxonomy): domain Eukaryota; kingdom Metazoa; phylum Chordata; class Actinopteri; order Salmoniformes; family Salmonidae; genus Salvelinus; species Salvelinus sp. IW2-2015. The sequence continues at coordinate 269,697 of NW_019942913.1, read as the reverse complement.
TGCAACAAATGTTCAACATTCACCTTTCGCTACCATTTCAGTCAAGCCGTATACGCATACATTTTGAAGCTTAACTTCGATAAATCCAACGTATGCATTACACAGAACGCACAGCAACTGCCTCTCCAACGCAACGCCGCAAGGCAAACGCAGGGTTCCATATCATATCCATTACACCAATTATGTTGCTAAACGTTTCTTAAACAGAAGAAAAAAGGGGGCGGGAGCTACCTTTATTTGTCCTATAGAAACTCTTGTTTTAGTTGCAAAACGTTTAAACTGTTTTGAATAGTAATTACACCCCTGAAATCTCACTGCCGCGCTATATTGGATGTAGTTATCACATTCACCACTAGGTGGCAGAACTTGACAGGTTTGAGCAGTATGGGTTTACGATGGGTTACGTAAAGTTCAGAAATGTGATTGTAGTTGTTTATAATGTTGACCTTAAAACAGGGAGAATTAAATAATAAAATGCATATATAAAATAAAACACAAATTCGATTCTTTGTGGGCATGTGGTGGTCGATGTAATGCAGAGAATGGAAGCAGGAGACCATATTCTTTGTTCTGTGTTGTTTGATTCAGTTCAGTCTACCCATGTGTTCCAGTCACAGCAATACCATCTGATGTATGCCACCATTTAATGCAACTACCCATATTCTTGGTTCTGTGTTGTTTGATTCAGTTCAATCTACCCATGTGTTCCAGTCACAGCAATACCATCTGATGTATGCCACCATTTAATACAACTACCCACACGATAGTAGTGTTAAACGGTGTGAGAACGTGACTGAATGTTTAATCACTGTCACTAATTCCAGCATGCAAGGTGACCCCGTTTCCTCTCTCAGTGCTAGTGTGACTGAGATGACATGGATGAAATGAGGAATGCATTTGAGGGGTGGAGTGAGACAGTGGATTGGTCTAAAGAAACCCATGACATGCAGTGGCACTCTCGCACCCACTCACTCTCGTGCACACGCACACACAGCCACCATTGTAGAGTGTCTTGGGTCACAGGCTAGCTCCAGTCACAATGTGTGGGCCAGGGTGTTTGTGAGGATTTTCAGAGCCACCAAGGGGCATAACAACACTATAATCTGTAGAGCAGCCAAGGGGCATAACAACACTATAATCTGTAGAGCAGCCAAGGGGCATAATAATAACTCTCTGATCTGTAGAGCAGCCAAGAGGCATAATAATAACTCTATGATCTGTAGAGCAGCCAAGGGGCAGATTAACATCTAATAACTATCTCTGATCTGTAGAGCAGCCAAGGGGCATAATAATAAACTTCTGACTGTAGAGCAGCCAAGGGGCATAATAATATCTATCTGATCTGTAGAGCAGCCAAGGGGCATAATAATAACTATCTGATCTGTAGAGCAGCCAAGGGGCATAATAATAACTCTCTGATCTGTAGAGCAGCCAAGGGGCATAATAATAACTCTCTGATCTGTAGAGCAGCCAAGGGGCATAATAAATACTCTCTGATCTGTAGAGCAGCCAAGGGGCATAATAATACTCTCTGATCTGTAGAGCAGCCAAGGGGCATAATAATAACTCTCTGATCTGTAGAGCAGCCAAGGGCATAATAATAACTCTCTGATCTGTAGAGCAGCCAAGGGGCATAATAATAAACTCTCTGATCTGTAGAGCAGCCAAGGGCATAATAATAACTCTCTGATCTGTAGAGCAGCCAAGGGGCATAAAATAACTCTCTGATCTGTAGAGCAGCCAAGGGGCTCTAACTTCTCTGATCTGTAGAGCAGCCAAGGGGCATAAAATAACTCTCTGATCTGTAGAGCAGCCAAGGGGCATAATAATAAACTCTCTGATCTGTAGAGCAGCCAAGGGGCATAAAATAACTCTCTGATCTGTAGAGCAGCCAAGGGGCAATAATAATAACTCTCTGATCTGTAGAGCAGCCAAGGGGCATAATAATAACTCTCTGATCTGTAGAGCAGCCAAGGGCATAATAATAACTTCTGATCTGTAGAGCAGCCAAGGGCATAATAATAACACTGTATCTGTAGAGCAGCAAGGGCATAAAAATAAACTATCTGATCTGTAGAGCAGCCAAGGGGCATAATAATAACTCTCTGATCTGTAGAGCAGTCAAGGGGCATAATAATAACTATCTGATCTGTAGAGCAGCCAAGGGGCATAATAATAACACTATGATCTGTAGAGCAGCCAAGGGGCATGAACACACCTATGAATGGAGGTCACCGTTCCAGACCGTTCCAGCTCCTTAGTGTCTCATTAGTTGGTAATCACAAGCAATGATTAGCATGGACCATTTCCTGAAATGTTTAAAGAAATATATATACTGTATATATTATTTGTTTAAACCCGATATGGATGATGTATTCAGCACCACATAGATAAATCAGAAAATGAATTATTAGACACATAACAGTAATTCATTCTGCAATGAAAATACAAAATAAAACGCATTAATGACGGATGACCGACCTTGACTAAGGTGCGGGTTTTACCCTTGTTAACGAAGAAGAAATCTTACTCCTCAATGATGTCTGAGGGCAGCAGAAAAATTTATGAATTCCTGATAATTGCAAATATTCATTTTAACATTAAGTAGCATCTCTGTTTGATTGCATACTAGTTCTATAATAGGAATGTTGAGACATACATGACTCAGAGGCCATCCTCATTTAGGACATTATTTTATTCCACTATTATGTCAATAAAAAAGAGAGAGAAGTGAACACACTTGTTCTAGTGATCGTCTGAGCATAGTTAGTGTACTAGTTAGTGTACACAATTCTTTAACAAAATGGAACTGGACATTGAATAAAAAATAAAAAAATTAAACACACTTCACTAACCAAGGACATGGTAGGATTGTCTAGCATTTTACAACTGCAGAAGAATGACATGTAAACAATGAATAAGAGCAGATTTTAGGCTCTAGTTGAAAAGCCAACATTTAAAAAAACTATCTAATAGGTTAAAAAGGAAATACAGAACGTTTGCCTCTGGGGGTGCTCTTGAGCCAAATGGGGTCCCCCTAAATGTACAGAAATATTGCTCATCGATCACCTCATTGGACAGGAAAGGTGCCCACCTCTCCACGGCATGAGTAGAAGCATATTTGTTAATTAAAACTAAAGGGTTTTATGTAGTTTCATGAGTTAAGAAATGGACTAATGTTCTATCATATGAACTGTACGGCCTCTTTAAGCCACGTGGAATGACTGGGTTACTGGACCCATGACTATATTGCCCACCAGCACTGCCAACTGAAAGGGAGACCTCTTCAGTGGAATGTCACACGTGAACCTTTTGACACAAATAATATAATCATTACTCATAATTAAATTGCATTCCATTTCAAATTCTTGGCCTGACGAGATAGTGAGAAAGATAGTGAGAAAGATAGGGAGAAAGATAGKGAGAAAGATAGGGAGAAAGATAGGGAGAAAGATAGGGAGAAAGATAGGGAGAAAGATAGGGAGAAAGATAGGGAGAAAGATAGGGAGAAAGATAGGGAGAAAGATAGTGAGAAAGCACTAGAGCTGAGTTTTTCATGCTATTACAGTTGTTCCTTTCAAATGAATATACACTAGTGTTTTATTATATACTTACAGCAGTCATCTGCTTTAAACTGATCCCTTTAGAATTAAAATATGTTCTTAAAACATACATTTTTGAAAGTTGGGAAACAGTTTGTAGTGAGGGAATAGGGAGAGAAAAAAAAATAACTTAAAAACAGTCTTATGAGTGCTATAATAACAACTATGATAGATTGTCATGTGCATATTACATTACGTGTAGGTGTGGGATACGGGCTTCAGTTTGTAGCCCATCCCCCCCCCCTCCATCTCCTCAGAAAAAGGCCGGGTTTGTGTGCTCGATGACGCAGCGCTTGCAGTGGCGCTTCACAAAGCGCAGTGCGTCCAGAGGCGCGTCGCAGTCCTGCACGTTGAGCAGCTGCAGGTCGAAGCAGTTGGCCGCCACCACTTGCAGCCCGCGGCCCGTGATGCTCTCGCACGACTTGAGGCTCAGCCGCTTCAGATTGAAGCAGTTGAGCGCCAGCAGTTCCAGGCCTGCATCCGACACCAGCGGACACTTTCCGATGTCCAGCGACTTTAGCTTGGGGCAACTCTTGGCCAGGTACTCCAGGCCATGGTCCGTGAGGCCCTCGCAGCCCCGCGCGTTCAGGTATCGCAGCCGTGAGCAATACTTAGCGACATACCGAACCCCGACGTCAGTGATCTTCCCACAATGCGCCACGCTCAAGTAGCGCAACCGGCCTTCAAGCTTGGCGATCTCGCGCAGGCCGAAGTCGCTGACGTAGCGGCAGTCGCTGACGCTGAGCTCGCGCACGGCGGGGCAGTAGATGACCAGGTAGCGAAGGCCCTCGTCGGTGAGGCGCATGCAGCGCCGCAGGTAGAGGTGGGTGAGCTGGGTGCAGTGGGCGGCGATGGTGTGCAGGCCTTCGTCCTCCAGGGCCAAGCAGTCAGTCATGTCCAGGTAGCGGATGGAGATCTGCTGGCCGTGCATTGGCGATAGTTTAAGGGAGACCTCCCGCGTCAGACTGATGCAGGTCACCTTGGAGCAGCCTTGAGAAAGAGAGAGAGAGAGAAATAAAGAAAGAGTGAAAGAGAGAGAATGTAGTATTTAGGTGTATTCAGGATAGAGAGAGAGCGTATCAAAACTACCAACAACAAAAAAAACTAAAGTGAAATACAGTCGACCACAGAACCCATTTCTTACAAAACAGTCCCAAAATTCAGAGCATTTCTTAAGGCCCACTAATTACATTTTATGGAATGCACATGTCAGGTATTCCATGCCCTGTCCAACGTCACATAAGAGACCATTCTACTCCTGTTTGTTTTAATTCCCAGAGCGATATTAAAACCAGAAGTCATGAGCATTGAGATCTGCTACTGATCTACAAATGGAAAGCAGCGCGGCACTCCATCTGGGGGGGGGGGGGGAATTAAAACAAACACAACGACTAGTAGGGAACACGCCCGGGTTTTCTGGTTCCACCCTTTTGCATAAATCTTTCACTAGAACATGCCGGATGTTTTTAATTGTGACTGGCCTCAGCCTTTCTTCTTTCACCAGGCCATCCCTTCCTGAAAAACATTATGTTGAGTTTAAAAGGCTTCTCTTTCCTTCCTCCTATAACCTCTCTTGTGCAGACTGAAACGTGGGATGCCCACGTTGAGAGGAAAAGGAAGCAAGGTACGACAGCTCTGAGATAGCAAGAAGAGCGATGTTTGAACATTCGGGAAAGTGCTGAGCTGCCAAATAGGTTAGTTGATGGTCTCGCCTTTCAGAAGTGTATGAAAGCTATGAAGTGGATGGAATGGTTTTGCATCTAACGGAAACATCTGAGATGTGTTACTCCACTTTGTTTCTGAACATTTTTCTTCCATTCGAGGCCTAATGAACAGAACCCAGATTCCTTCAACAGAGGGAACTCCAGCTGACCAATGAGAACCCAGATTCCTTCAACAGAGGGAACTCCAGCTGACCTATGACACGCACCGGGACGGCAACAATCTACTCCGGCAGGAAGAAGGGCACAGGAAGTGGGAAATAAAACACCAGGAAAGAGACTGAAGTCGCATTCCATTCCCATATTCCATTGGTCCTCCTCCTCTCTGAAAACACCGGAGACAATATGCAGCGAGAGTGTAGAGAGAGAGAAATACTGTAGCAAACAACACTGGGCTCTGGACAGTTTGTACCACAGAGAACATAGGACGTTTGTTTGGGTTGTCCTAGCAGGAGACCTGGGTCAAATACACACCGGTATACATGTAACATCTGTGGTGCACTTATCTTGAGATTTGTACTTTTAGGAGTATTCCATTGGTTCGTTCCATTGTGCCAGGAAAACTAGTAATTGAACGTATTAAATAATGACATTTGACACACAGTATGTATTTCACCTAGGTCTGCAAAGCTGGGTTGACTTGGACAAGGTATTAACTCAAAGAGGCCCTTTTCACAGTGCTAGTCAAATTAGGGTTGTGTTATAAGCCTACATGTATTTTGACTAATCTTTCATAGATTAGTCATTTGACTCATGTCAGGTTTTCAGCATGGGAAATAATACTAATATGTGAACGCATTATTCAAAGAGTAGGTCTTTGAAGAGATGAGAGAAGAACATTCCAGAACATTGTGATCCTGTTCGTCCTACATGTTGTAATGTAAACAGAGATAACGCCGGGTCCTGGGAGTGGGAGGGACAGTCAGAAGTAGTATTCATTACTGTCAGACCCTGGTTCCTGAAGAACAGGATAGCTAGGTCATAGGTCATACTTTAGGAATGTACCACCTTACCCAAGGTTTCTCTGGTTTGTCTTCTTTAAAATAACAACTCACAAGTTATTTCAATGTATCCCTTCCGTACCGGGAAATTAGTGCAAAGAGGTGGCCTTGCTGCAACCAAGGATTTCTGTATGGGAGACTACCTCTCCAAGAGGAAGGTTGGCACCTTAGATACATTAGTCACCATAATATCTCTGAGCAGCAGTTTTTTTTTAATTTAAGGCAGGAGGAGGGTAAGTGTACTTTTCTTTCTTTCACACACAGTTTTTTCTTTGTGGCTTTGTTATTCTGCTGTATTGGTCTACTTGTGATAACTGTGATATGTGGTGTTTTTTTTTCTCCTACTGAACCTAGTGAAGATCAAATCAAATGTATTTATAAAGCCCTTCGTACATCAGCTGATATCTCAAAGTGCTGTACAGAAACCCAGCCTAAAACCCCAAACAGCAAGCAATGCAGGTGAATACACTTGACAGTAAGTCTGCTAAATGATTAAAATGTACAACGTAGATGTTTACCTGAAACGTCTAGATGCTCCAGGTTAGGGCAGCGCGACACCACCTCGAACACGGCGTCATTGGACACGTTATAGCAGCCCGCCACCTCCAGGCGGCGCAGCTCGGGGCAACACTGGGCCACCGTGAGCAGCCCGCGGTCCGTCAACCTCCGGCACCCGCTCGCCACCAGGGTCTCCAGCATCAGGCACACGTTGGGCGTGTCCTGGCAGAGGCGCCGCGTCAGTACCCGCAAAGCCCGGTCGACGTGGAGCACATCTCCCGTCAGCCGGATGCTCCGCCACAGCCGGGGATCCCACGCCAGGTTGTACCAGCGGCGGCAGACGCGGGCGCAACGGCACAGCTGGTTGGTGGGCAGGCGGGCAAAGACGTCCAGGAAGATGTGGTCCGGCAATAGGTCGATGGGCACCGATGCCCCCTGGTGGTGGTCCCGGTTGGCGCGGCGGCGCGAGTGGGTGGCGGAGAAGAGAGGGGGAGGGGAGGTGGCGTGCACCATGGCAACCGTCTCAGAGGAGGAGGTGGAGGAGGAGCTGTTGAAGGGGGCCGACGGGGGGATGAGAGGAGAGAGAGGGTGGAGGTGAGGAGGAAGGATGAGAGCAGGGCTGGGGGTGCTCAATGTCCGCATGCTCAGGTCCGAATCTGGGTGGGCGCAAAGGAGAGAAAGAAAGAGAGAGAGAGACAGAGACAGAGAGAGCGAGAGAGAGAGAGTGGGTTAATTGCCTGAGTTGACCTTCTAGACAGCAGGGCTGCCTTTAGTAAGAAAAAACATACTGCAACCATCAAATAAACTAAATATTTGTATCCTACAAACCATGAATCAAAATGAATTATTTCCTACAAACCATGAATCAAAATGAATTGTATCCTACAAACCATGAATCAAAATGATTATATCCTACAAACCATGAATCAAAATGAATTATTTTCCTACAAAACCATGAATCAAAATGAATTATTTCCTACAAACCATGAATCAAAATGAATTGTATCCTACAAACCATGAATCAAAATGAATTAGTTCCTACAACCATGAAATCAAAATGAATTATATCCTACAAACCCATGAATCAAAATGAATTATTTCTTAACAAACCATGAATCAAAATGAATTAGTTCCTACAAACCATGAATCAAAAATGAATTATTTCCTACAAACCATGAATCAAAATGAATTATTTTCTACATTTCGAAACCATGTTTGGGTAAATTGCACTACAGCAAATTAGGTATGAAAACAGACAGGTCCCGTGTATTATGGCCGTGGGCCTGAACTCTGCAACGGTCCTACAACAGTCATGTCTATGCACCTCTGTTACAAGACATCCTTGAAAGTACTTTTCCCCCAATGATCACTTACATAACTCTAATGACTTCAATGATAATGATAAGTTATGTCTAATTTGGTTAGGTATACATTGTTTAAATGGTCATGCTATAGTTGTCGGTCTATAAATCAGAATTTTCTGTCTGTCTGTCTCATTGAGGTACTATAATTACAGTCTGTCTGTCTGTCTGTCTGTCTGTCTGTCTGTCTGTCTGTCTGAGGTACTATAATTAGTCTGTCTGAATATCTGTCTGTCAGATGCTAAACTACAGGACTGTTTTGCTAGCACAGACTGGAATATGTTCTGTGATTCGTCCAAATGGCAATGAGAAGTACACCACATCAGTCACTGGCTTTATCAATAAGTGCATGGAGGATGTCGTCCCCACAGTGACTGTACGTACATACCCCAACCAGAAGCCATGGATTACAGGCAACATTAACACTGAGCTAAAGGGTTGAGCAGTCGCTTTTAAGGTGCGGGACTCTAACCCGGAAGCTTATAAGAAATCCCGCTATGCCCTCCGATGAACCATCAAACAGGCGAAGCTTCAATACAGGACTAAGATCAAATCATACTACACCGGCTCTGACGCTCGTCGGATGTGGCAGGGCTTGAAAACCATTACAGACTACAAAGGGAAGCACAGCCGAGAGCTGGCCAGTGACACGAGCCTACCAGACGAGCTAAATAACATCGATGCTCGCTTCGAGGCAAGTAACACTGAAACATGAATGAGAGCACCAGCTGTTCTGGAAGACTGTGATCATGGTCGCCGCAGCCGATGTGAGTAAGAATTTCAAACAGCTCAACATTCACAAGGCCGCAGGGCCAGACGGATTACCAGGACGTGTATTTTCCGAGAATGCGCAGGCCAACTGGCAAGTGTCTTCACTGACATTTTCAACCTCTCCCTGTCTGTAATACCAACATGTTTCAAGCAGACCACCATATTCCCTGTGCCCAAGAACACTAAGTTAACCTGCCTAAATGACTACCGACCCATAGCACTAACGTCTGTAGCCATGAACTGCTTTGAAAGGCTGGTCATGGCTCACGTCAACACCATTATCCCAGAAACCCTAGACCCACTCCAAATCGCATACCGCCCTAACAGATCCACAGATGATGCAATCTCCATTGCACTCTACACTGCCCTTTCCCACCTGGACAAAAGGAACACCCATGTGAGAATACTGTTCATTGACTACAGCTCAGCGTTCAACACCATAGTGCACTCAAAGCTCATCACTAAGCTAAGGACCCTGGGACTAAACACCTCCCTCGGCAACTGGATCCTGGACATCCTGACAGGCCGCCCCCAGGTGGTAAGGGTAGGTAACAATACATCCGCCATGGTGATCCTCAACATGGGGGCCCCCTCAGGGTTGCGTGCTCAGTCCCCTCCTGTACTCCCTGTTCACTCATGACTACACGGCCAGGCACAACTCCAACACCATCATTAAGTTTGCTGATGACACAACAGTGGTAGGCCTGATCACCAACAACGATGAGACAGCCTATAGGGAGGAGGCCAGAGACCTGACCGTGTGGTGCCAGGACAACAACCTCTCCCTCAACGTGATCAAGACAAAGGAGATGATCGTGGACTACAAGAAAATGAGGACCAAGCACGCCCCCATTCTCATCAACGGGGCTGTATTGGAGCAGGTTGAGAGCTTCAAGTTCCTTGGCGTCCACATCACCAACAAACTAACATGGTCCAAGCATACCAAGACAGTCGTGAAGAGGGCACGACAAAACATTTTCCCCCTTAGGAGACTGAAAATATTTGGCATGGGTCCTCAGATCCTCAAAATGTTTTACAGCTGCACCATCGAGAGCATGTTGACTGGTTGCATAACTGCCTGGTATGGCAACTGCTCGGCCTCCGACCGCAAGGCACTACAGAGGGTAGTGCGTACGGCCCAGTACATCACCGGGGCCAAGCTTCCTGCCAACCAGGACCTCTATACCAGGCGGTGTCAGAGGAAGGCCTTAAAAATTGTCAAAGACTCCAGCCACCATAGTCATAGACAGTTCTCTCTGCTACCGCACAGCAAGCGGTATCGGAGGACCAAGTCTAGGTCTAAGAGGCTCCTAAATAGCTTCTACCCCCAAGCCATAAGACTCCTGAACAGCTAATCAAATGGCTACCCAGACTATTTGCATAGCCCCCCCCATATGTCTGCTCATTGAGGTACTATAATTACAGTCTGACTGTCTGTCTCATTGAGGTACTATAATTACAGTCTGACTGTCTGTCTGATAAAGGTACTATAATTACAGTCTGACTGTCTGTCTGCATAAAGTACTATAATTACAGTCTGACTGTCCGTCTGTTACAGTCTGATTGAGGTACTATAATTACATCTGTCTGTCTGTCTGATTCATTTGCTACTATAATTACCGTCTGTCCGTCGATTGAGGTACTATAATTACTGTGTGTCGTCTGTCTGATTGAGAGTACTATAATTACAGTCTGTCGGTCTGTCTTTTCTATCTGTCAGTCAGTATGCTTTCTAATATATTAACTTAAACAAGTTGTGTTTAGCGAGTTAAAAAGCACAAAGTGTTTTCACTCGCATGGACTTTTTCTACATGTCACGTTTGGTGGATGTGTTTCTTTAGGTACATAAAATACCACTATTTTTGATATTGGAGTAGGCTATCCTCAAGCCATTCTCACCATGCCAGGACCAACACACCACAGTGTTCACCAGCCATAAACACACCACGGTGTTCACCATGCCAGACCAACACACCACGGTGTTCACCATGCCAGGACCAACACACCACGGTGCTCACCAGCCATAAACACAACCACGTGCTCACCAGCCATAAACACACCACGTGTTCACCATGCCAGGACCAACACACCACGGTGCTCACCAGCCAAAAACACACCATGGTGCTTCACCAGCCATAAACACACCATGTGCTCACCAGCCATAAACACACCATTGCTTCACCAGCCATAAACACACCATGGTGCTCACCACCATAAACCACACCATGGTGCTCACCAGCCATAAACACACCATGTGCTCACCAGCCAAAACACACCATGGTGCTCACCAGCCATAAAACACACCATGTGTCACCAGCCATAAACACACCACGGTGTTCACCAGCCATAAACCACACCACGGTGTTCACCACCATAAACACACCACGGTGTTCACCAGCCATAAACACACCACGGTGTTCACCAGCCATAAACACACCACGGTGTTCACAGCCATAAACACACCACGTTTCACCAGCATAAACACACCACGGTGCTCACAGCCATAAACACACCATGGCTGCTCACCAGCCATAAACACACCACGTGTTCACCAGCCATAAACACACACGTCACCAGCCAAACACACCACGTGTTCACCACCATAAACACACCACGGTGTTCACCATGCCATAAACACACCGTGGTGCTCACCAGCAATAAACACACCATGGTGCTCACCAGCCATAAACACACCACAGGTGTTCACCAGCCATAAACACACCACGGTGTGTCACCAGCCATAAACACCACCACGGTGTTCACCAGCCATAAAACACACCACGGTGTTCACCAGCCATAAACACAACATGTGTTCACCACCATAAACACACTGTGTGCTCACCAGCCATAAACACACTGGTGGTGTCCACCAGCCACAAAATAAGTTCAAGGCCCATTCATGTGAATATACTATTATAGCCACAGCAATAAGAACCAAAATCTTCCCTCTTTTTCATTTTGTCATGGAGATAGTATTCCAGACCTGTCTGAGGTTTTATCCCCTCTGATGAAGAACACAGGCACAACGTCTGACAAAATGCCTCCAAATGGCAAGTTCTCCAGACTGAAACTAACAAAATGGCCTCGGAAAGTGTCAAGTTCTCCAGACTGAAACTACACAAATATGGCCTCGAAATGTCAATTCTCCAGACTGAAACTAACAATGGCCTCGAAATGTCAATTCTCCAGACTGAAACTAACAGCACTGCCCGAAATCAAGTTCTCCAGCCTGAAACTAACAAAATGCCTCGGAAATGTCAAGTTCTCCAGACTGAAACTAACAAAATGCCCTCGAAATGTCAAGTTCTCCAGACTGAAACTAACAAAATGCCTCGAAATGTCAAGTTCTCCAGACTGAAACTAACAATATGGCCTCAAATGTCAAGTTCTCCAGACTGAAACTAACAATATGGCCTCGAAATATCAAGTTCTCCAGACTGAAACTAACAAAATGCCCTCGAAATGTCAAGTTCTCCAGACTGAAACTAACAAAATGCTCTCGAAAATGTCCAAGTTCTCCAGACGAAACTAACAAAATGGCCTCGAAAATGTCAATTCTCCAGACTGAAACTAACAATATGGCCTCGAAATGTCAAGTTCTCCAGACTAAAACTAACAAAATGGCCTCGAAATGTCAAGTTCTCCAGACTGAAACTAACAAAATGGCCTCGAAATGTCAACTCTCCAGACCTGAAACTAACAAAAATGCCCAAATGTCAAAATATCTCAGACTAGAAACTAACAAAATGGCCTCGAAATGTCAAGTTCTCCAGACTGAAACTAACAATATGGCCTCGAAATGTCAAGTTCTCCAGACTGAAACTAACAAAATGGCTTCGAAATGTCAAGTTCTCCAGACTGAAACTAACAAAATGGCCTCAGCAGCAACATGTTTGTTTTTTCTCTCTCCAATTAGGCCAACAACTATCTTTTTGCAATTTTGAATAAAGATTAATTCCACCAAATCCAACACCAGAATCGTTTGCATACATAGAACAATAACACGTGACCTTCCCCTTTTACCAGGCCAAGCATTCCACGCCGAACAAGAAGTGCCGTGTAGTGCTGTGATACCAGTCTTTTGTGTTAGTTCCAATAAATGACCCGAAACAACAATGTAACCAACAATTTCATTGTTTCCGTCCTTTCATTTTTGATCATGAATAGAGGACGTAGTAGGGGTGACTGGACAGGTCATTTAGGTGCAATGGACCAGGAGGAAAGTCTTCATCAAACATTGTGGGGAGAAAAAAAACTGGATCAAACACATATGCTCCTGTACATGTTCTACTTTGACAGAAAAAAAATATTGTGGCACACGCTCACCTTCGTAGCAAAAAAATATATACAAAAATGCAGTCTATTGTTATGGTCCTGTTACGTATTATTGAGTTTTTATTTGGTCTCATTTGACGCAAGCACAGCTTATAGGGGCAGACTAAAGACAAGAACGGGACTGGACCTTCTCAAACCCAACTGGTTTGAATTACTCTAAAGGTGATTTTCTATGAGAAAAAGGCATCTCCTTTGAGATATAACCGTATATTAAAAAATAAACGATAACCAGTTTTACTGATGTCTAAAGACGTCAGTTGAGAATGCAAAAGAAAGCCATTTTCTCAACCAGCACAGAAGGTGTGGGAGTCCTGCAAACACTCAACGTAATCTAAGGCTAGTCGACCATGTCCCCGTAGAGCTAGTTAGTAGCTACACTGTGTGATGAAGTCGGCCCTTTCACCATTCATCATTTTAACCCTCAATAGTCAAGTTCAGGATCTGGTTAGAGGGCAAGGTAGCATATATCCTAGATCTGTGCTTGTGAAAAGCCTTCAACGGGCGTCAGCCAAGTTGTTGCTTACAGAGCAAAACATATGAAACTTGTCTAAAAAAAAAAAAAAATTTAATTGTTAAGGACTTCTGAGCTCACTAAAAAGTTAGAACGATAGATCTGTTGACCAACCGTTCTTGAAGATTGAGAAATAAGGACAATAGCATGCGTGTCATGTGACATATCTACAATATGGCAATTAGAGCACTCAATGAAAATGGAGCAAAGAAATATGGACTCTTTCATCTCACGAGAGCATTAACAGTAATTGCTCCAAAATACGAGAAGCAACTGAGATTGCGAGCTTATCTCACATACTGAACCCATTGTTGCAGTCTGTAAAGAATCTTTCCCCCTCTTTGAAAGTCGAAAATGAGATGTCTTGAGCGTGGGGCCAAAGCTACACAATTATTCGGTGGGCTCCTCGAGTCCTGTCGTGAAGGCGAGTTAAGAAGAGGTCAAGCCTGTTGTTTACTTTCAAGACGTTTCCATGGAGGTATGTGGTCAGCAGAAGTTATACTCAAAGCATTGGATGGGTGTACGCATGGGCTATAGAGGGAGTTTCTCCACTCCTTTCTTCCGACAACCGTTTCCTTTAGGGTTAATCCTTTAATCCACGAAAGGAGGTGAAGAAGTGTACATTTAGGGAGAATGGACAGAGAATTGGCACGCACGACATGTCATTCTTACAGACCTAGGACGTCACGCTAACTTGAGACCTACTATATAGGAACTAAAACACTATATTGTTCCCTCTGTTTGGTGCTTTATAAGTTCTACAAAGGTAGGCTTATCCATAACGGGACAGTCCCCGTATGTTTGGTGCTTTATAAGTTCTACAAAGGTAGGCT
>NW_019942913.1:252920-254089 GCF_002910315.2 Salvelinus sp. IW2-2015 | reverse complement strand
GTAGGAGGTAGGAGACTCACCATAGCACCCTGGCTAACAGGCTAGTAGGAGGTAGGAGACTCACCATAGCACCCTGGCTAACAGGCTAGTAGGAGAGACCTGTATCCTAGAAACATACTGTTCTCATAAGAAACTAAGTCACTGTTTGGTGGTGTCACAATGGAAAAAGAGAGACCTGTATCCTAGAAACATACTGTTCTCATAAGAAACGAATTGACTGTTTGGTGGTGTCACAAAGGAAAAGCAATCGCTTGGAGGGAAATGACCCGTCTCAGAAGTGACGTCTGATTTCTATTAGCTTTATCCTGTTCTCAACATGCAATTGCCCTGCCTTCAGCTTTTCCTTATTTAAAATTTTAAAAAAGTACACTAAGCGTTGTTTATTTAAAAATATATACTTTTGTTTTGGTTCAGACAGAACAAAAAATATCCGTATACAAAGAAAACAAACAACTTAACATTCCTGAGTCATAGACCCACTAGATCAGGGCTGTCAAACTCATTGCGTGGAGGGCCTAGTGTCTGCCGGTTTTTCTTTTTTCATTTCAATTAAGACCTAGACAACTAGGTGAGGAGAGTTCCTTACTAGTTAGCGACCTTAATTCATCAATAAAGGGTTGAGTGAAAACCCGCAGACACTCAGCCCACTGTGGAATGAGTTTGACACGTGCACTAAACTAAACATGACGTTGGCGGGGACTTAATGCCCAACCTTCAACATAGAGACAAAAGAAATGTGCACATACATTTCAAAAAAGATTAAAGACATCATACTTGGTCAGACCCACATGCTCCCATCTCGTTCGTACTGGACATCTCAGGTGCTTGTAACACTTTATACCATATGGCTTCAAATTGCACTATTTGGCTTCTCTCTGTAGGCCAAATGTTTTCAATATTTAAATAATAATGCATTTGATTCATCCACTGTCTTAACATCTCTTGGGTAGGGGGCAGTATTTTCACATCCGGATGAAAAGCGTGCCCAAAGTAAACTGCCTGTTACTCAGGCCCGGAAGCTAGGATGGATATGCATATAATTGGTAGATTTGGATAGAAAACACTCTNTGCATATAATTGGTAGATTTGGATAGAAAACACTCTAAAGTTTCTAAAACTGTTAAAATGATGTCTGTGAGTATAACAGAACTGATATGGCAGGCGAAACC
>NW_019942913.1:240420-247920 GCF_002910315.2 Salvelinus sp. IW2-2015 | reverse complement strand
GTAATAAAGGTAATCCTTTATCCTGGATCTCTGAAAAACCCAGGAGCATCCTACTGCTTTCAATCAATCTAACTGGGCCCATCTCTTGTGCAAAACTCAGTTGTCTATTGAAAGCAAATGGGTGACTCCCTTCAAGTTTACCTCACATAGAAAGAAGAACACAGAGTGAACTCTGCTTGAGATCGACGTTTCCAAGTGAAACGGTGCCAAAGGTATCTTTGCTTAGGATTTGTTTCAGTGCAAAGTAGACCAGGACATGGCAGACTGTGGAATAAACCATTAGCCTGAGTGAGTTAGGCCTACAAGGGTAAACTTCCTAAAGCATTATGAGACACGGTGAGATGGGAGAGGAAGAGCCATTGGATCATGGGAAAGTGAGAGACTAGGTAGCCACATGATGAGGTACATTTGTATGTGGAACTATCCCTTTGAAGGGGTCTGATTTATTGCGGCTGTTCTTACCGAGTCATCCTGTTCTGACTAACCCCTTAACCCTTTCTTCCTACAGAGGCATTGGGGTTCTTTATGAAATCCAAAAACATCATAAAATAAAAAAATATTTAAACATCTGGTCTGAAAACACTGACTTTGCCACAGCAGAGGAGAAGAAAAAAGAGAAACCACTTCAGATGACTTTCTCTTTCCCCCCTCCTCCTCCTCCCCTTTGAATGATGGAGCCATGCTAGTGGTCTGTAAAGCAGAGAGGATCTGGAGAAGTATTCTGAGACGCTGTGTGTTAGGGGAGATCCTCCACTCCAACACAAACAGACCCAAACACGCTGAACAAAGCTAGACCCACTGGCCTCGGACATTAGTGGAAATGAGAGAAGAGAAGATACATACGTTTGTTATTTTTCCTCTCTGAAAGCGTGCAGCTCTAATAAACCCCATTTTAATTGAACTGGAATGGAAAAATACAGAAGAAATGTTTCAGAACGTTATAAAAATAACTGTAGTCCATTTCAAAATGCTTCAAAGATGAAAAAAAGCGTACTGCTGAGTGACTAACGTGTGTCCTCTTTCACAGAAGTATTGCCAGCTGTCTCCTAATTCAAAACAAATATTGGTACTACTCAGCTCAGTAATTGTTTTAAGAAAGTCGTACCAAGGAACATTTTGCTATTTGACTTTGAAGTTTAAGACACCTTATAATTTGAGGTCTAAGGCACTGCATCTCAGTGCTAGAGGCGTCATTACAGACCCTGGTTCGATTCCAGGCTGTATCACAACCAGCTGTGATTGGGAGTCCCGTAGGGCGGTGCACAATTGGCCCAGCGTCGTCCGGGTTTGGCCGGGGTAGGCCGTCATTGTAAATAAGAATTTGATCTTAACTGACTTGCCTAGTTAAATAAAATACATTTTTGTCAGTAAACAGTCTCCATATACACTACCGGTCAAAAGTTTAGACACCTACTCATTCAAGGTTTTTCTTTATTTTTACTATTTTCTACATTGTAGAATAATAGTGAAGACATCAAAACTATGAAATAACACATATGAACTCATGTAGTAACCAAAAGTGTTAAACAAATCAAAATATATTTTATATTTGAGATTCTTCAAAGTAGCCTTCTGTGGCCTCCAACTGCTCTTAAAACGCTAGCAAAACTAAATGCATGCTTTTCAACCGTACCCTGCCCGCACCCGCCCGCCCGACTAGCATCACTACTCTGGACGGTTCTGACCTAGAATACATGAACAACTACAAATACCTAGGTGTCTGACTAGACTGTAAACTCTCCTTCCAGACTCATATAAAACATCTCCAATCCAAAATCAAATCTAGAATCGGCTTTCTATTTCACAACAAAGCCTCCTTCACTCACGCTGCCAAACGTACCCGAGTAAAACTGACTATCCTACCGATCCTCGACTTCAGCGATGTCATTTACAAAATAGCTTCCAATACTCTACTCAGGAAATTGGATGCAGTCTATCACAGTGCCATCCGTTTTGTTACCAAAGCGCCTTATACCACCCACCACTGCGACCTGTATGCTCTAGTCGGCTGGCACTCACTACATATTCGTTGCCAGACCCACTGGCTCCAGGTCATCTATAAGTCTTTGCTAGGTAAAGCTCTGCCTTATCTTAGCTCACTGGTCATGATAACAACACCCACCCATAGCACGCGCTCCAGCAGGTATATCTCACTGGTCATCCCCAAAGCCAACACCTCCTTTGGCCTCCTTTCCTTCCAGTTCTCTGTTGCCAGTGACTGGAACGAATTGCAAAAATCACTGAAGCTGGAGACTTACATTTCCCTCACTAACTTTAAACATCAGCTATCTGAGCAGCTAACCGATCGCTGCAGCTGTACATAGTCCACCTGTAAATGGCCCACCCAATCTACCTACCTCATCCCCATATTGTTTTTATTTACTTTTCTGCTCTTTTGCACACCAGTATCACTACTTGCACATCATCATCTGCTTATTTATCACTCCAGTGTTAATCTGCTAAATTGTAATTACTTTGCTACTATGGCCTATTTATTGCCTTACCTCCTCATGCCATTTACACACACTGTATATAGACTTTCTTTTTTTCTATTGTGTCATTGACTCTGTTTGTTTATTCCATGTGTAACTCTGTGTTGTTGTTTGTGTCGCACTGCTTTGCTTTATCTTGACCAGGTCGCAGTTGTAAATGAGAACTTGTTCTCAACTAGCCTACCTGGTTAAATAAAGGTGAAATAAAATAAATAAATAAATGAGGTAGTCACCTGGAATGCATTTCAATTAACAGGTGTGCCTTGTTAAAAGTTCATTTGTGGAATTTCTTTCCTTCTTAATGCGTTTGAGCCAATCAGTTGTGTTGTGACAAGGTAGGGGTGGTATACAGAAGATGGCCCTATTTGGTAAAATACCAAGTTCATATTATGGCAAGAACAGCTCAAATAAGCAAAGAGAAATGACAGTCCATCATTACTTTAAGACATGAAGGTCAGTCAATAAGGAACATTTCAAGAACTTCTAAAGTTTCTTCAAGTGCAGTCACAAAAACCATCAAGCACTATGATGAAATTGGCTCTCACAAGGACCACCACAGGAAAGGAAGACCCAGAGCTACTTCTACTGCAGACTTTCAGAGGATACGTTCATTAGAGTTACCAGCCTCAGAAATTGCAGCCCAAATAAATGCTTCACAGAGTTCAAGTAACAGACACATCTCAACATCAACTGTTCAGAGGAGACTATGTGAATCAGGCCTTCATTGTCGAATTGCTGCAAAGAAACCACTACTAAAGGACACCAATAACAAGAAGAGACTTGCTAGGGCCAAGAAACACGAGCAATGGACATTAGACCGGTGGAAATCTGTCCTCTGGTGTGATGAGTCCAAATGTAAGATTTTTGGTTCCAACCGCCGTGTCTTTGTGAGATGCAGAGTAGATTAACTCCTCATGGTATAGTTCCCACCGCAAAACAGCAGCCAACAAGTGTTCAGCATATGTGGGAACTCCTTCAAGACTGCTGGAAAAAGCATTGAAGGTGAAGCTGGTTGAGAGAATGCCAAGAGTGTGTAAAGCTGTCATCAAGGCAAAGGGTGGCTACTTTGAAGAATTTGTTTAACACTTTTTTGGTTACTACATGATTCCATATGTGTTATTTCATAGTCTTGATGTCTTCACTATTATTCTACAATGTAGAAAAGAGTCAAAATAAAGAAAAACTCTTGAATGAGTAGGTGTGTCCAAACTTTAGACTGGTACTGGGGGACATTCAGACGAGTCTTGTGAGACCTGTGGTTGTCCTAGAGCAAAACATGTACAGTGGGGAGAACAAGTATTTGATACACTGCCGATTTTGCAGGTTTTACTACTTACAAAGCATGTAGAGGTCTGTAATTTGTATCATAGGTACACTTCAACTGTGAGAGACGGAATCTAAAACAAAAATCCAGAAAATCACATTGTATGATTTTTAAGTAATTAATTTGCATTTTATTGCATGACATAAGTATTTGATACATCAGAAAAGCAGAACTTCATATTTGGTACAGAAACCTTGGTTTGCAATTACAGAGATCATACGTTTCCTGTAGTTCTTGACCAGGTTTGCACACACTGCAGCAGGGTTTTTTGGCCCACTCCTTCATACAGACCTTCTCCAGATCCTTTAGGTTTCGGGGCTGTCGCTGGGCAATATGGACTTTCAGCTCCCTCCAAAGATTTTCTATTGGGTTCAGGTCTGGAGACTAGCTAGGCCACTCCAGGACCTTGAGATGCTTCTTTGCTTCTTACGGAGCCACTCCTTAGTTGCCCTGGCTGTATGTTTCGGGTCGTTGTCATGCTGGAAGACCCAGTCACGACCCATCTTCAATCCTCTTACTGAGGGAAGGAGGTTGTTGGCCAAGACTCGCGATACATGGCCCCATCCATCCTCCCCTCAATACGGTGCAGTCGTCCTGTCCCTTTGCAGAAAAGCATCCCCAGAGAATGATGTTTCTACCTCCATGCTTCACGGTTGGATGGTGTTCTTGGGGTTGTACTCATCCTTCTTCTTCCTCCAAACAGGGCGAGTGGAGTTTAGACCAAAAAGCTCTATTTTTGTCTCATCAGACCACATGATCTTCTCCCATTCCTCCTCTGGATCATCCAGATGGTCATTGGCAAACTTCAGACGGGCCTGGACATGCGCTGGCTTGAGCAGGGGGACCTTGCATGCGCTCAGATTTTAATCCATGACGGCGTAGTGTGTTACTAATGGTTTTCTTTGAGACTGTGGTCCCAGCTCTCTTCAGGTCATTGACCAGGTCCTGCCGTGTAGTTCTGGGCTGATCCCTCACCTTCCTCATGATCATTGATGCCCCACGAGGTGAGATCTTGCATGGAGCCCAGACCGAGGGTGATTGACTGTCATCTTCAAACTTCTTCCATTTTCTAATAATTGCGCCAACAGTTGTTGCCTTCTCACCAAGCTGCTTGCCTATTGTCCTGTAGCCCATCCCAGCCTTGTGCAGGTCTACAATTTTACCCCTGATGTCCTTACACAGCTCTCTGGTCTTGGCCATTTGGAGAGGTTGGAGTCTGTTTGATTGAGTGTGTGGACAGGTGTCTTTTATACAGGTAACGAGTTCAAACAGGTGCAGTTAATACAGGTAATGAGTGGAGAACAGGAGGGCTTCTTAAAGAAAAACTAACAGGTCTGTGAGAGCCGGAATTCTTACTGGTTGGTAGGTGATCAAATACTTATGTCATGCAATAAAATGCAAATTAATTACTTAAAATCATACAATGTGATTTTCTGGATTTTTGTTTTAGATTCCGTCTCTCACAGTTGAAGTGTACCTATGATAAAAATTACAGACCTCTACATGCTTTGTAAGTAGGAAAACCTGCAAAATCAGCAGTGTATCAAATACTTGTTCTCCCCACTGTATGTGTTCGTGAGAGTATCACCTTTACACAGAGGGTCATATTAGTGTGTAGCCCAAACTGTTCGGTGCTACAGACAGAAGTTGGCAGATCGGCTGTATCGACTTCAGACGAGTCCCAAGACGCTTGTGGGAGTCGTAGAGCAAAACGGGGAACACCTTGTGTTTGTGAGAATCTCATCTTTCCACAGAGAAGACTGATTTTCAAGATGTCTCATGATCTGACAAACACTGCTCTCTCTCTCTCTCTCTCTCTCTGTCACCTTTCACCGCTGATGCAGAAGTGTTACGGTGGATTGACAGCAGACATCTCTAACTTAAACGGACAGATTTTTATGATGATTTCTTTTATTATGTAAATTTGATTTCTGCGGGAGCGTGGACATCAACCTTAGTATATTTTTAGGATGAATGCACTAACTATATGCCTCTCTGCTAAACTACTAAAATGTCAAATGTACCACCTGGGCACACCTGTAGATCTGAGAGGAGCAGATATGTGGATAGCATAAGATATATGGCTAGTATTCCATCTACAGTAGAGGGAACCCCTAAACTATCAGAGGGAGAGTTGGAGCTACTACCATGTAGAGGAACCCCTAACCTATCAGAGGGAGAGTTGGAGCTACTACCATGTAGAGGGAACCCCTAACCCTATCAGAGGGAGAGTGGATGTTACACTATCCAGAGGGTAGAGTGGATGTTACACTATCCAGAGGGTAGAGTGGATGTTACACTATCTAGAGGGTAGAGGATGTTACACTATCCAGAGGGTAGAGTGGATGTTACACTATCCAGAGGGAGAGGATGTTACACTATCCAGAGGGTAGAGTGGATGTTACACTATCCAGAGGGTAGAGTGGATGTTACACTATCCAGAGGGTAGAGGATGTTACACTATCCAGAGGGTAGAGTGGATGTTACACTATCTAGAGGGTAGAGTGGATGGTTACACTATCCAGAGGGTAGAGTGGATGTTACACTATCCAGAGGTAGAGTGGATGTTACACTATCTAGAGGTAGAGGATGTTACACTATCCAGAGGGTAGAGGATGTTACACTATCCAGAGCGTAGAGGATGTTACACTATCTAGAGGGTAGAGTGGATGTTACACTATCCAGAGCGTGAGGATGTTACACTATCTAGAGGGTAGAGAGGATGTTACACTATCCAGAGGGTAGAGGATGTTACACTATCCAGAGGGTGGAGGATGTTACACTATCCAGAGGTGGAGTGATGTTACACTATCCAGAGGTAGAGTGGATGTTACACTATCCAGAGGTAGAGTGGATGTTACACTATCCAGAGTCAAGGGTAGAGTGGATGTTACACTATCCAGAGGGTAGAGTGGATGTACACTATCCAGAGGGTAGAGTGGATGTTACACTATCCAGAGGGTAGAGTGGATGTTACACTATCCAGAGGTAGAGTGGATGTTACACTATCCAGAGGGTAGAGGATGTTACACTATCCAGAGGGTAGAGGATGTTTACACTATCCAGAGGGTAGAGTGGATGTTACACTATCCAGAGGGTAGAGTGGATGTTACACTATCCAGAGGGTAGAGAGGATGTTACACTACCAGAGGGTAGAGTGATGTTACACTATCCAGAGGGTAGATGGATGTTACACTATCCAGAGGGTAGAGTGGATGTTACACTATCCAGAGGGTAGAGGATGTTACACTATCCAGAGGGTAGAGGAGGTTACACTATCCAGAGGGTGGAGTGGATGTTAAACTATCTAGAGGGTAGAGTGGATGTTACACTATCCAGAGGTAGAGGATGTTACACTATCCAGAGGGTAGAGTGGATGTTACACTATCCAGAGGGTGGAGTGGATGTTACACTATCCAGAGGGTAGAGGATGTTACACTATCTAGAGGGTAGAGTGGATGTTACACTATCCAGAGGGTAGAGTAGATGTTACACTATCCAGAGGGTAGAGTGGATGTTTACACTATCCAGAGGGTAGAGTGGATGTTACACTATCCAGAGGGGTAGAGTGGATGTTACACTATCTAGAGGTAGAGTGGATGTTACACTAATCTAGAGGGTAGAGTGGATGTACACTATCTAGAGGGTAGAGTGGATGTTACACTATCTAGAGGGTAGAGTGGA
>NW_019942913.1:216299-238938 GCF_002910315.2 Salvelinus sp. IW2-2015 | reverse complement strand
TGTATAACATCCTCTCGCTCTGGATAGTGATACATCCCATCTACCCTCTGGATAGTGTAACATCTCTCGCACCTCTGGATAGTGTAACATCTCTACGACCTCTGGATAGTGTAACATCCACCTCTAACCTCTGGATAGTGTAAACTACTCTATGCCCTCTGGATAGTCGGTAACATCCTCTAACACTCTGATGTGTAACTCATTGCCTGATGTACTCCTCACCCTCTGGATGTGTAACATCACTACTCTGAACCCTCTGGATAGTGTAACATCACTACTCTACCCTCTGGATAGTGGTAAACATCCACTCTAAACCTCTGAGATAGTGTAACATCCTCTACCCTCTCTGGGGATAGTGTAACATCACACTCTACCCTCTGGATAGTGTAACATCCACTCTACCTCTGAGATAGTGTAACATCCACTCTACCCTCTGGATAGTGTAACATCCACTCTACCCTCTGAATAGTGTAACATCCACTCTACCCTCTGGATAGTGTAACATCCACTCTACCCTCTAGATAGTGCAATACATCCTCTACCCTCTGGATAGTGTAACATCACTCTATCCCCTCTGGATAGTGTAACATCCACTACTACCTCCTGGATAGTGTAACATCCACTCTACCACTCTGATGTTGTAAATCCTCTACCCTCTGGATAGTGCGGGTAACATCCACTCTACGCTCTAGATAGTGTAACATCCACTCTAAACCTCTGATAGTGTAACATCCACTCTACCCTCTGGATAGTGTAACATCCACTCTACCCTCTGGATAGTGTAACACATCCATCTCGCTACCTCTGGATTGTAACATCCTCTACCCTCTGGATAGATGTACATCCACTCTACCCTCTGATAGTGTAACATCCACTCTACCCCTCTGGATAGTGGTAACATCCAACTCTACCCTCTGGACTGTGTAAACATCACACTCTACCTCTGGATAGTGTAACATCCACTCTACCCCTCTGATAGTGTAACATCCTCTACCTCTGGATAGTGCGTAAGCATCTACTCTACCCTCTGATAGTGTAACATCCTCTCCCTCTGGATAGTGTAACATCCACTCTACCCTCAGATAGTGTAACATCCTCTACCCTCTGGATAGTGTAACATCCACCTGAAACCCTCTAGGATAGTGTAACATCCACTCTACCTCTGGATAGTGTAACATCCACTCTACCCTCTGGATAGTGTAAACATCCACTCTACCCTCTGGATAGTGTAACTCCCTACTCTGATGTGTAACATCTCTACCCTCTGGATAGTGTAACATCCACTCTACCCTCTGAGTAGTGTAACATCCACTCTACCTCTGAAGTGTAACATCCACTCTACCTCTGAGATAGTGTAACACACTCTACTCTGAATAGTGAAACATCCACTCTACCCTCTAGATAGTGTAACATCCACTCTACCCTTAGATAGTGTAACATCACCTCTCCCCTCTGGATAGTGTAACATCCACTCTACCCTCTAGATAGTGTAAACCATCCTCTACCCTCTGGAATAGTGTAACATCCACTCTACCTCTAGATAGTGTAACATCCTCTACCCTCTAGATAGGTAACATCCTCTACCTCAGAAGTTAACATCCACTCTACCTCTGATAGTGTAACATCCACTCTACCCTCATGATAGTGTAACATCCACTCTACCTCTAGATACTGTAGTAACATCCACTCTACCCTCTGACTACGAATAGTGTAACATCCACTCTACCCTCTAGATAGTGTAACATCCTCTACCCTGCTGGATAGTGTAACATCCATCTACCCTCTGGATAAGTGTAAAACCACCTCTACCTCTGGATAGTGTAACATCCACTCTACCCTCTGATAGTGTAACATCACTCTACCCTCTGGATAGTGTAACATCCACTCACCCTCTGATAGTGTAACATCCTCTACCCTCTAGATAGTGTAACATCCTCTACCTCTGGATAGTGTAACATCCACTCTACCTCTGATAGTGTAACAATCCACTCTACCCTCTGGATTAGTGGTAACATCCACTCTACCCCTCTGGATAGTGTAACATCCACTTCTACCCTCTGGATAGTGTAAACATCACTCTACCCTCTGGATAGTGTAACACTAGCTTAGTAAACATTCCACTCTACCTCTATAGATAGTGTAACATCCCTCTACCTCTAGATGTCAGTAATACATTACCCTCTGGATAGTGTAACATCCCTCTACCCTCTGGATAGTGTAACATCCACTCTACCCTCTGGATAGTGTAACATCCTCTACCTCTGATAGTGTAACATCCACTTCCCCTCTGGATAGTGTAACATCCACTCTACCCTCTGGATAGTGTAACATCCACTCTACCCTCTGGATAGATGTAACATCCTCTACCCTCTGGATAGTGTAACATCCACTCTACCCTCTGATAGTGTAACATCCACTCTACCCTCTTGATAGGTGGGGAAACCCCTCTACCCTCTAGATAGTTAAACATCCACTCTACCCTCTGGATAGTGTAACATCCACTCCACCCTCTGATAGTGTAACATCCACTCTACCTCTGATTAGTGAACATCCACTCTACCTCTGGATAGTGTAACATCACTCTTACTCTAGATAGTGTAACATCCACTCTACCCTCTGGATAGTGTAACATCCTCTACCCTCCTGGGATAGTGTAACATCCACTCTACCCTCTGATAGTGTAACATCCATGCCAACCTCTAGATAGTGTAACATCCACTCTACCTCTGGATAGTTAACATCCACTCTACCCTCTGGATAGTGTAACATCCACTCTACCTCTGGATAGTGTAACATCCCTCTACCTCTGGATAGTGTAACATCCACTCTAGCCCTCTGGGATAAGTGTAACATCCACTCTACCCTCTGGATAGTGTAACATCCACTCTACCCTCTGGATAGTGGTAAATCCACTCTACACCTCTGGATAGTGTAACATCCACATCTACCCTCTGGATAGTGTAACATCCACTCCCTCCTCTGGATAGTGTAACATCCACTCTACCCTCTGGATACGTGTAACATCCATCTACCCTCTGGATAGTGTAACATCCTCTACCTCTGGATTGTTCCAATCCTCTACCCTCTAGATAGTGTAACATCCTCTACCCTCTGGCATAGTGTAACATCCACTCTACCTCTGGATGTGTAACATCCACTCTACCCTCTTAGATTAAGTGTGACATCCCTACCCTCTAGATAGTGTAACATCCTCTACCCTCTGGATAGTGTAACATCCCTCTACCCTCTGGATAGTTGTAACATCCACTCTACCCTCTGGATGTGTAACATCCACTCTACCTCTGGATAGTGTAACATCCACTCTACCCTCATGGATAGTTGTAACATCCACTCTACCCTCTGGATAGTGTAAACATCCAACTCTTCTCCCTCTAGATAGTGTAACATCCACCTACCCTCGTGGATAGTGTAACATCCACTCTACCCTCTGGATAGTGTAATCCACTCTACCTCTGGATAGTGTAACATCCACCTCTACCCTCTGGATAGTGTACACATCACTCTTACCCTCTTAGATAGTGTAACATCCTCTACCCTCTGATAGTGACTCCTCTACCTCTAGATAGTGTAACATCCACTCCACCCTCTGGATAGTGTAACATCCGACTCTACCCTCTGGATAGTGTAACTCGCACTCTACCCTCTGGATAGTGTAACATCCACTCTACCCTCTGATAGTGTAAACATCCACTCTACCCTCTGGATAGTGTAACATCCTCTACCTCTAGATAGTGTAACAATCCTCTACCCGGATAGTGTATAACATCCACTCACTACCCTCTGGATAGTGTAACATCCCTTACCCTCTGGAAGTGACATCACTCTACCCTCTGGATAGTGTAACATCCACTCTACCCTCTGTGATAGTGTAACATCCTCTACCCCTCTGGATAGTGTAACATCCACTCTACCCTCTGGATAGTTGTAACATCCACTCTACCCTCTAGATAGTGTAACATCCTCTACCCTCTGGATAGTGTAACATCCACTCTACCCTCTGGATATGTGTAACATCCACTCTACCCTCTGGATGGTGTAACTCCTGTACGCTCTAATAGTGTAACATCCACTCTACCCTCTAGATAGTGTAACATCTACTCTTAAGCCTCTTGGATAGTGTAACAGATCCTACTCTTACCCTCTTGGATAGTGTAACATCCACTCTACCCTCTGGATGTGTACTCACTCTACCCTCGGATAGTGTAACATCCATCTATCCCCCCCCTCTGGATAGTGTAACATCCCACTCTACCCTCTAGATAGTGTAACATCCCTCTACCCTCTGGATAGTGTTAACATCCACTCTACCCTCTGGATAGTGTAACATCCACTCTACCCTCTATATAGTGTAACATCACTCTACCCTCTGGATAGTGTAACATCCACTCTACCCTCTGGATAGTGTAACATCCACTCTACCCTCTGGATAGTGTAACATCCACTCTACCCTCTGGATAGGTGTAACATCCACTCTACCCTCTGATAGTGTAACATCCACTCTACCCTCTAGATAGTTAACATCACTCTACCCTCTGGATAAGTCGGTAAACATCCACTCTACCCTCTGGATAGTGTAACATCCACTCTACCCTCTGGATAGTGTAAATTCACTCTACCCTCTGATATAGTTAACATCCACTCTACCCTCTGGAATATGTACATCCACTCTACCCTCTGGATAGTGTAACATCCTCTACCCTCTGTAGATAGTGTAACATCTCTACCCTCTGATCGTGTACATCCTCTACCCTCTAATAGTTGTAACATCCTCTACCTCTACATAGAAAGGATAGTGTAACATCCACTCTACCCTCTGGATAGTGTAACATCCAACTCTACCCTGATAGTGTAACACCTCACCCTCTGATAGTGTAACATCTTCTACCCTCTGGATAGTGTAACATCCACTCTACCCTCTGAGATAGCTTGTAACATCCTCTACCTCTAGATAGTGTAACATCCACTCTACCCTCTGGATAGTGTAACATCCACTCTACCCTCTGGATAGTGTAACATCCACTCTCCCCCTCTGGAATAGGTGTAACATCCACTCTACCCTCTGGATAGTGTAACATCCACTCTACCCTCTGGGATAGTGTAACATCCACTCCCTCCCTCTGGATAGTGTAACATCCACTCTACCCTCTGGAATAGATGTAACATCCACTCTACCCTCTAGATAGTGTAACATCCACTCTACCCTCTAGATAGTGTAACATCCACTCTACCCTCTGGATAGTGTAACATCCACTCATACCGCTCGATAGTGGTAACATCCACTCTACCCTCTGGATAGTGTAACATCCACTCTACCCTCTGGATATGTAAATCCACGTCTACCCTCTGTAGTGTAACATCCACTCTACCCTCTGGATAGTGTAACATCCACTCTACCCTCTGATAATGTAACATCCACTCACCCTCTGGATAGTGTAACATCCTCTACCCTCTAGATAGTGTAACATCCACTCTACCCAAAACTCTGAGATAGTGTAAACATCCACTCTACCCTCTGGATAGGTGTACAACATCCACTCTCTACCCTCTGGATAGTGTAAATCATCCCTACCACCCTCTGGATAGTGTAAATCCACTCCACCTGGATCGTTAAACATCCTCCACTCTAGGATAGTGTAACATCCTCCACCCTCTGGATGAGTGTAACCATCCTCTACCCTCTGGATAGTGAACATCCACTCTACCCTCTGGATAGTGTAACATCCACTCTACCCTCCTGGATTAGTGTAACATCCACTCTACCCTCTGGATGAGTGTAACATCCACTCTACACCTCTGGATAGTGTAACATCCACTCTACCCTCTGGATAGTGTAAATCCACTTCTACCCTCTGGATAGTTAACATCCTCTACCCTCTGATAGTTGTACATCCATCTACCCCTCTGGATAGTGTAAACATCCTCTACCCTCTGGATTAGTGTAACATCCACTCTCACCCTCTGGATAGTGTAACATCCCACTCTACCCTTCTCTGGATAGTGTAACATCCACTCTACCCTCTGGAACCATCACTCTACCCCGGATAGTAACACATCCCTCTTACCCTCCTCGATAGTGTAAACATCCACTCTACAGCCTCTAGGATAGTGTAACATCCATCTCCACCCTCTGGATAGTGTAAGCATCCACTCTACTACTCTGGATAGTGTAACATCCACTCTACCCTCTGGATAGTGTAACATCCACTCTACCCTCTAGATAGTGTAACATCACTCTACGGCCTCTGGATAGTGTAACATCCACTCTACCCTCTGGATAGTGTAACATCCACTCTACCCTCTGGATAGTGTAACATCACTCTACCCTCTGGATAGTGTAACATCCACTCTACCCTCTAGAATAGTGTAACATCCACTCTACCCTCTGGATAGTGTAACATCCATACTCACCCTCTGGATAGTGTAACATCCCCTCTACTTAGATTACATCTCACCCTCTGGATAGTGTAACATCCACTCCTAACCCTCTGGATAGTGTAACATCCACTCTACCCTCTGGAAGTGTAAAATCCACTCTACCCTCTAGATAGTGTAACATCCTCTACCTCTGGATAGTGTAACATCCACTCTACCCTCTGGAATAGTGGTAACTATCCAGAGGGTAGAGTGGATGTTACACTATCCAGAGGGTAGAGTGGATGTTACACTATCCAGAGGGTAGAGTGGATGTTACACTATCCAGAGGCTAGAGTGGATGTTACACTATCTAGCCCAGAGATGGAGGGTGGAGTGGATGCTCACTGTGGGTGGCAGAGCAGCTTGGAGCCAAAAGCCTATTATACTACAACAACAACTTAAAGTACACTAATCTCTACAACAGAAGAAAAGGTATAATCTGCAGCTCTGTGAACACAATGGAAACACGTTTAGCGCCAGACCAAGGCACCGGCAGTGACTAGGGTCAGTTTTACACTGTCATAAATCGGAAGGACGAAGGAATCCCCTTCGAGTTGACAATACAGTTTAAAGGCCTCCTTTCCCACAGAGCCACAATAATCCCACGGACCACTGTGACATGGTGTATCTACGCCCATCTGTCCACAGATCCCCCCCTTTGCCCTAACAACAACACACACACACACACACCAAAGAACACCAGCGACCGCCCATGTCTCTCAGCAACTACTGCAGTAGGAGTTATGGCTGAAGACATGCTTCTTTAGGCCCCGGCAGTAAACCACCATGGTCACGTGTATTGAAATCATACAGTATAACATACAGTATAACATACAGTATATCTGCACATTTTGTCCCCAAAAAAATGCCATTCTGACTCTGTCCTCGCTTGGTCACACACAAACACACACACACACACACACAAACATACACACACACACACGCTTTAAAAACGGACATCAAACTGATGTAAAAGTCCCAATCAAAATCCTGTCATTCTAGAGGTTTTACATTGGTGTAAAAGTCCCAAATCAAAAGCCTGTCATTCTAGGGGTTTTACATTGGTGTAAAAGTCCCAAATCAAAAGCCTGTCATTCTAGGGGTTTTACATTGGTGTAAAAGTCCCAAATCAAAAGCCTGTTATTCTAGGGGTATAAAGCTTGTAATTCTAGGGGTGTAAAAGTGGTGTTGTCCATGTAATGTCAAGGTGACACTAGATATGCAGTTCAGGGACATACATGCCCGCTCAATGAAAAACAAGTGACTCTGGTAGAAATGATCAACAGTTAACCCCAAACTCCAGAATAGTAGGGCAGTTAACCCCAAACTCCAGAATAGTAGGGCAGTTAACCCCAAACTCCAGAATAGTAGAATAGTAGGGCAGTGTAACCCCAAACTCCAGATAGTAGGCAGTTAACCCAACTCCAGAATAGTAGGGCAGTTAACCCCAAACTCCAGAATAGTAGGGCAGTTAACCCCAAACTCCAGAATAGTAGGGCAGGTTAACCCAAACTCCAGAATAGAGGGCAGTTAACCCCCAAACTCCAGAATAGTTAGGGCAGTTTAACCCCAAACTCCAGAATAGTAGGGCAGTTAACCCCAAACTCCAGAATAGTAGGGCCAGTTAACCCCAAACTCCAGAAATAGTTAGGGCAGTTAACCCCAAACTCCAGAGATAGTAGGGCAGTTAACCAATAACAAAAAGCTGCTGCTGGAAATAAAAACAGAATAAATCAATTGTACCCAAACACCATAGAGATATAATATATATATATATATAATATATATTATATATACATATATATATTTTTTTGTATTAATAGCTCCTGGATTACTTACAAAATGCCTTATTTTACTTTGTGGGCAAATTGGTTGCAATGACGTCATTATGACAACTTTTGTTGATGTTGTGGACTGGTTTTGGAAGGATATTTTTTAGATGTGATTTTAGCACCTAGAAACAGTAGTCTTTGATTGGTTGTTATTTGGTTATCTGATGTATACTGGCTTTCTGGTTGTCAACTGGATTACGTCATAATAATGCTTTGATGTTGTCCACTGGTCCCCTCACCTTGATGATAATGTTTGATGAAAAACGTGCTAGTTAACGAGGTTTTATTAAGACAAACGTGCTAGTTCAACGAGGTTTATTAAGACAAACGTGCTAGTTCAACGAGGTTTATTAAGACAAACGTGCTAGTTCAACGTTTATTAAGACAAACGTGCTAGTCAACGAGGTTTATTAAGACAAACGTGCTAGTTCAACGAGGTTTATTAAGACAAACGTGCTAGTTCAACGAGGTTTATTAAGACAAACGTGCTAGTTCAACGAGGTTTATTAAGACAAACGTGCTAGTTCAACGAGTTTATTAAGACAAACGTGCTAGTTCAACGAGGTTTATTAAGACAAACGTGCTGTTCAACGAGGTTTATTAAGACAACGTGCTAGTTCAACGAGTTTATTAAGACAACGTGCTAGTTCAACGAGGTTTATTAAGACAAACGTGCTAGTTCAACGAGGTTTATTAAGACAAACTGTGCTAGTTCAACGAGGTTTATTAAGACAAACGTGCTAGTTCAACGAGTTTATTAAGACAAACGTGCTAGTTCAACGAGGTTTATTAAGACAAACGTGCTAGTTCAACGAGGTTTATTAAGACAACGTGCTAGTTCAACGAGGTTTATTAACAAACGTGCTAGTCAACGGGTTTATTAAGACAAACGTGCTAGTTCAACGAGGTTTATTAGACAAACGTGCTAGTTCAACGAGGTTTATTAAGACAAACGTGCTAGTTCAACGAGGTTTATTAAGAAACGTGCTAGTTCAACGAGGTTATTAAGACAAACGTGCTAGTTCAACGAGTTTATTAAGACAAACGTGCTAGTTCAACGAGGTTTATTAAGACAAACGTGCTAGTTCAACGAGTTTATTAAGACAAACGTGCTAGTCAACGAGGTTTATTAAGAAAAATGTGCTAGTTCAACGAGGTTTATTAGACAAACGTGCTAGTTCAACGAGGTTTATTAGACAAACGTGCTAGTTCAACGAGGTGTTATTATAAAGAAACGTGCTAGTTCAACGAGGTTTATTAAGACAACGTGCTAGTTCAACGAGGTTTTATTAAGAACAAGTGCTAGTTCAACGAGTTTATTAAGACAACGTGCTAGTTCAACAAGGTTTATTAAGACAAACGTGCTAGTTCAACGAGGTTTATTAGACAAACTGTGCTAGTTCAACGAGGTTTATTAAGAAAACGTGCTGGTTCAACGAGGTTATTAAGACAAACGTGCTAGTTCAACGAGGTTTATTAAGACAAACGTGCTAGTTCAACGAGGTTTATTAAGACAAATGTGCTAGTCAACGAGTTTATTAAGACAAAATGTGCTAGTTCAACGAGGTTTATTAAGACAAATGTTAGTTCAACGAGGTTTATAAGAAACGTGCTAGTTCAACAAGGTTTATTAAGAAACGTGCTAGTTCAACGAGGTTTATTAAGACAAACGTGCTAGTCAACGAGGTTATTAAAACAACGTGCTGGTCAACGAGGTTTATAAGACAAACGTGCTAGTTCAACGAGGTTTATTAAGAAAAATGTGCTAGTTCAACGAGGTTTATTAAGAAAAATGTGCTAGTTCAACGAGGTTTATTAAGAAAAATGTGCTAGTTCAATTATGTTAAGATAAATATGTTAATTGAATTATGTTTATTAAGATAAATATGTTAATTAAATTATGTTTATTAAGATAGATATGTTAGTTAAATTATGTTTATTAAGATAAATACGTTAGTTAAATGATGTTTATTAAGATAAATATGTTAGTTAAATTATGTTGTAAGTCGCTCTGGATAAGAGCGTCTGCTAAATGACTTAAATGTAATGTAAATGTTTATTAAGATAAATACGTTAGTTCAACGTCATGTTGAGGTAGATAGAGTATACTGTAGACCTTCCATTCCATGTGCTTAACAGTCTTAGGTACAGTATGTCACACAAAACAACTCTTAAGTCCAAAGTACTATGACGAGAGAGAGAGAGACATGTACGGCATCAACAACACCTGATAATATTAAGAGTCTGATTTTAATGCCAGCTCCCAATGTACAGTAGCAACAATCCAATAGACGCTGTTTATTTAGCCCTCGTCGCCAGGGAAACACATCCTCCATTTTGTTTTTACCTCGCTTTACTAGTCACCATCTTGTTGATCAACAACACATTGTGCTCACAGGAAAGTGCTTTAAAATAATCAGTATAATTGCAATGAATGCCTGACACTATGGGGGGTGTGTGAGAGAGGATTCATTCCCCACCCCCAAAAAATAATACCGATAGTCCAAAACACAATATTTCCATTCATAATCTTACTTGAAGTGTAACTATTACTCTATCAATTATACTTGATAGGGGAAAAACTACACAAGACCCCATAATGATGTGATTAACAGCACGAGCTGTTGCTGTGTGCTTCCCCCCATCACTGTCACCTATTTGCCAAAGTGAGATTAACAGCCCCTCGACTTTAGTACAAATCCACAAATCAAGTGTTAAGCTTTTGTCTCAGCTAGGCTAAAGATGCTATAGTCACTGATAAAAAAATATTTTTAAAAAGTTGTATCTTGTCTTTTCTTACTAGCACTGACTTTGCTAATAACTACTTTAAATGAGGGAAAATGAATACTTGCTACGACTGAGCTGGGTGAAGACAACCACATATCACTTTTAAGATGAATGCAATTGTCAATCTAAATAAGAGCATCTGCTAAATGACTACAATGTAAAATGTTGATTCCAAAAAGGACTGGGTGTGTTGTTTTTAGTCAGTGTGGTTTTAGTTCCCCCGACTCCATTCAAAGCCAAAAGGTAGAAAAGGACACAAACCACAGACTTTTCCACCCAGAAAGCCAACAAGATTGATTTGGTCTACTTAGAAAGTAGCTCAAGATTGTCCCAAAAAATTCACATCTCCATAACTCAACAGCTTACAATGAAATATATATTGTAATGCTAATTGCTCAAATACACCAGGGTAGCCTAGTGGTTAGAGTGTTGGGCCAGTAACTGAACGGTTGCTAGATCAAATCACTGAGCTGACAAGGTAAAGATCTGTCGTTCTGCCCCTGAACAAGACAGTTAAACCCACTGTTCCTAGGCCGTCATTGTAAATAAGAATTTGTTCTTAATTGACTTGCCTTGTTAAATAAATAAAATACAAATGATAATTCGCTTTGCTATTTCCATGGGCAAAATGACTATTTCAGCTGGAATGCCGTGTTCATTATTTCAGTATATGAAACCATTTTCTTGAACGTCATGCCTCCTCTTCAGTTAGCCTCGCTCCACAACACTGTTCAAACTCTTCTACCCTGTTCACAGTACTGAGCAAAGCCAAGCTGAGCCATGCTGTGGGCTGCACCCTCCACAGTTACTGGAACCGTGCTGGAAAAGACAAGAAACAAACTAGCATTGTACAGTTCGATAGTGTATAATAGGTACAACACTACGGCCATGAATGTATTCACATTAAACTTTAAAAATATATATTTAAAAAATTGCATGAAAAACCTGTGAACCGAAGTAACTCTGCTTGGAATGTTTTGTTGGATCAACAACGTGTCTAAGGAGTGGTCCCAACACAAACATGACATTTTCTCTTCCAAAAAAACAAGTTTTCTGGTCAGCGGCCTTGTTATGACAGATTTAGGGCATATGAAGTACTGTCACCGTGATGTTCTGTTTACGATGGAAATCGCAATCAGGGCGTGCACAGATCTTTTGTGGGGGGCTCAAACAAACACCCCCCCCCCAAAAAAAAAAGACATTCCTACAACTGCGGTCAAAGACTTGTTAAGCAATTATTAGGCTACTTTTATTACTTAGGTACATTAAAACAATAAATCCCCACATCTTAATGGCAAATTAAATGATGAAAAAAAAAAACCTTAGTCTCAAACTAATTTAATATTTAATCTATAATATAATAACTCTATTGTCATGTAGCACATGTTACATTTATTGCTTTGCTTAATTTAGACTG
The DNA here is from genome assembly GCF_002910315.2 of Salvelinus sp. IW2-2015. Taxonomy (NCBI): domain Eukaryota; kingdom Metazoa; phylum Chordata; class Actinopteri; order Salmoniformes; family Salmonidae; genus Salvelinus; species Salvelinus sp. IW2-2015. The sequence continues at coordinate 226,467 of NW_019942913.1, read as the reverse complement.
GTGGAAATGGGCCTAGATGGACAACCCTTTAGACTGGTGGAAATGGGCCTAGATGGACAACTCTTTAGACTGGTGGAAATGGGCCTAGATGGACAACCCTTTAGACTGGTGGAAATGGGCCTAGATGGACAACCCTTTAACTGGTGGAAATGGGCCTAGATGGACAACTCTTTGACTGGTGTGAAATGGGCCTAGATGGACAACCCTTTAGACTGGTGGAAATGGCCTAAGACTGGGACAACCCTTTAGACTGGTGGAAATGGGCCTAGATGGACAACCCTTTGACTGGTGGAAATGGCCTAGATGCGACAACCCTTTAGACTGGTGGAAATGGGCCTAGATGGACAACCCTTTAGACTGGTGGAAATGGGCCTAGATGGACCACCCTTTACGACTGGTGGAAATGGACCTAGATGGACAACCCTTTAGACTGGTGGAAATGGGCCTAGATGGACAACCCTTTAGACTGGTGGAAATGGGCCTAGATGTATAGGGCCAAATGTAAATGTTTCTAACAGGAAAAACTCAAAAAAAGTATATGCATGACCATGGTAGCAATTGAAAGAGAACACAAGAGATTATGGGGAAATTATCAAACCAAAATGTGAGGACAGTTCACCTGACACAAGACTGAATACAAACATTACACTGTTGATTTACTGTGCATTATAAATTGCAATCTGTGTCAGGTGGGCATCATCTGAAAGCTTATTATATTTCCAACATGGCTAGCTAAATTATAAAATAGGAGATTACAGTGTAAAGCCTTCACATACAAAGTATTCAGACCCCTTGACTTTTTCCAAATTTTTGTTACAGCCATGTTCTAAAATTGATGAGAGAAAAAATCATATTTAATCCATCTTCACACAATACCCCATAATGACAAAGCAAAAACAGGTTTTTATACATTTCTGGTCTGATGAAACCAAGATTGAACTCTTTGGCTTGACTGCCAAGCTTCAAGCCTGGAGGAAACCTGGCACCATCCCTACTGTGAAGCATGGTGGTGGCAGCATCATGCTGTGGGGATGTTTTTCAGCGGCAGGGACTGGGAGACTAGTCAGGATCAAGGGAAAGATGAACGGAGCAAAGTACCGAGAGATCCTTGATGAAAACCTGCTCCAGAGCGCTCAGGACCTCAGACTCGGGCAAAGGTTGACCTTCCAACAAGACAACGAACCTAAGCACACAGCCAAGACAATGCAGAAGTGGCTTCAGGACAAGTCTCTGAATGTCCTTGAGTGGTCCAGCCAGAACCCGGACTTGAACCCGATCTAATATCTCTGGAGAGACCTGAAAAAAGCTGTGCAGCGACGCTCCCCATCCAACCTGACAGAGCTTGATAGGATCTGCAGAGATGAATGGGAGAAACTCCCTGAATACAGGTGTGCCAAGCTTGTAGCTGTCACACTCGTTGTAATGAGTGGACCAAGGTGCAGCGTGGTACGGTTCCATCCTCTTGATTAGGTAGTGAAACTCAAAGAAAACATTAATACTCAAAACGAAACGTGAAGCTCATGTAGTGCTCGCAGGCAACTAAACATAGACAAGATCCCACAAAGCACAAAGGGGAAATGGCTGCCTAAATATGATCCCCAATCAGAGACAACGATAAACAGCTGCTTCTGATTGGGAACCATACCAGGCCAACATAGAAATATAATCACTTAGATGACCCACTCTAGTCACACCCCGACCTAACCAACATAGAGAGTAAAAGTTCTCTATGGTCAGGACGTGACAGTAGCGTCACACCCAAGACTCGAAGCTGTAATCACTGCCAAAGGTGCTTCAACAAAGTACTGAGTAAAGGGTCTGAATACTTATGTCAATGTGATATTTCCAGGGGGGGGGGGGGTTGCTAACATTTAAACAAAACTTTTTTTTTGCTTTGTCATTATGGGGTATTGTGTGTAGAGTTGAGGGGGAAAAAACGATTTAATCCATTTTAGAATACGGCTGTAACGTAACAAAATGTTGAAAAAGTCAAAGCGGTCTGAATACTTTCCAGATGAACTGTATATTGGAGTCACGAGGACATTCAAGTGCGTGTTCCACGACAACTTTTCTTCCCAATACGACAAACATTTTGTTTCAGGACAACCCAGGTCATAACAGCATGTCATCCTCGTAACTGTGGATCAAACATAGCGATCATAAAACATGCATACTGTAAATTACATGATGAGTTTTATGACATGGAAATGTGAAGTGAACATTTGGACTCATGGGTGTGTGTGGTTTTGCTTGTATGACATCAAAGCAGTAATATATTATAATCCTCAATGTCTCATCTTTCGACATCTGGATTTTCAGCATCACTCAGACAACAAATGCTGAAAAGTTGCCCAGTTAGCAGGAAGGGAATGGGGAGGCAACTTTATGTCGCTGGCGCGGCGGCGCTCAAGCTTAGAACAGTTGTGAACATCACGCCATGCATAGCATACTGTGTAGCCGCCTGCGTTCCATTTTAGGCGCTTATCAATTATCAGATCTGCCAACAATTATCGATTACTTCAACGACGACTTGCGGGCAGTGGGTTCAGAACAACAACTCCACAACATTTATAGAAATTATACTTCCGCCCAAAAGGACACTTTGGAGACTAGAAGAGCAAATGTGCACATGTTCTGCAGAGGTAGAGCCCGATCTGTAGAACGACCTGGTCTGGGCATAGCGGACTTGAATGTTATTCTTTCTGTGTGTTACGTAATCCACCTTCAACATAGGAAGCCATGCTTCCGTAAAAAGGATATCACGCAGCTTGGTTAGCGAGGACCGCTTCCTCCGGATCAGGTTCATACCGAGGCTCCAACCCAGGACCTCTGCCTCGCAAAACCACGTGATGACCCTCCTGAAGCGTCTTACCCAGTCCCACCACCGAAAAGCTATTGGGCAGTGCAAGTAGAGATACTTCAAGTTGAGGAGTGAGTTTCACAGATCCCCCATCTGCAACACTTCCACCAGCCGTCTGCAATCCAAAGAAGACTGTTGTTGGCCAGCTAAGCTGAAACCTGTCTTTGTGTCTCAGGTAGGGTGATGTCACTGTCCATGAAGGCTACTTTGCAACACGTTATCTTCGGCAGCAAAACCAAAATGTCCGTCTCTCAATTAACCTTTCTATTGGACCAGGGAAAGGAAAATAATTGTCTTTCTGTTTATGAGAACATGGTGGTAAACAGGGTGGGGATCTAATTCTTAAATTAAAAGGGAAAGCATTGCTAGTGTACCTGTAGACTTCCAGTAATTACACTAACGCAAAACTAGCGCTAACATCCTTCATATTGCACGCAGAGACATAAAAATGGTATCCACGAATTCATCTGACCATGGGTAAGTAGAACAAGCCCTAACCCTTAAATGCCAGAATCGTGTAGTATCCCTTTAAAACATTTTGCCCTCCTATCAATTTCTTTGTAAAAATGTTCCCCACCTGCTTTGTTTTCAATTAAATCAGAGTGAAGGAGGAAGTGTGTCTTTACATTATGTGTCACAGTGTGCTCCCTCTCCGGTCACCAGGTAACTCTTTATGGTGCACACCTGCCACCAATGTTACGCACACCTGCGCATCATCAGACTCACCTGGACTCCATCACCTCCCTGATTACCTTCCCTATATATGTCACTCCCTTTGGTTCCTTCCGCAGGCATTATTGTTTCTGTTTCGTATCAAATCAAATTTAATATGTCACATACACATGGTTAGCAGATGTTAATGCGAGTGTAGCGAAATGCTTGTGCTTCTAGTTCCGACAATGCAGTAACACCCAACGAGTAATCTAACCTAACAATTTCACAACTACTACCTTCCACACACAAGTGTAAAGGAATGAATAAGAATATGTACATAAAAAATATGTGAATGAGTGATGGTATAGAACGGCATAGGCAAGATGCAGTAGGTGGTATAGAGTACAGTATATACATATGAGATGAGTAATGTAGGGTATGTAAACATTATATTAAGTGGCATTGTTTAAAGTGGCTAGTGATACATTTATTACATACATTTTTCCATTATTAAAGTGGCTGGAGTGAGTCAGTATGTTGGCAGCAGCCTCTCTATGTTAGTGATGGCTGTTTAACAGTCTGATGGCCTTGAGATAGAAGCTGTTTTTCAGTCTCTCTTTGTCCCAGCTTTGATGCACCTGTACTAACCTCGCCTTCTGGATGGTAGCGGTGTGAACGGGCAGTGGCTCGGGTGGTTGATGTCCTTGATGATCTTTTTGGCCTTCCTGTGACATCGGGTGGTGTAGGTGTCCTGGAGGGCAGGTAGTTTGCCCCCCGGTGATGCGTTGTGCAGACCTCACTACCCTCTGGAGAGCCTTACGGTTATGGGCGGAGCAGTTGCCGTACCAGGCGGTGATACAGACCGACAGGATGCTCTCGATTGTGCATCTGTAAAAGTTTGTCAGGGTTTTGGGTGACAAGCCCAAAAAAATTCTGCTTCCTGAGGTTGAAGAGGCTCTGTTGCGCCTTCTTCACCACACTGTCTGTGTGGGTGGACCATTTCAGTTTGTCTGTGATGTGTACGCCGAGGAACTTAACATTCCACCTTCTCCACTACTGTCCCGTCGATGTGGATACGGGGGTGCTCCCTCTGCTGTTTCCTGAAGTACACAATCATCTCCTTTGTTTTGTTGACGTTGAGTGAGAGGTTGTTTTCCTGACACTGGAATCAGAGTGCCCTCACCTCTGTCTTGTCGTTGTTGGTAATCAAGCCCACTAATCTTGTGTCATCTGCAAACCTGATGATTGAATTGGAGGTGTGCTTGGCAAAGCAGTCGTGGGTGAACAGGGAGTACAGGAGGGGGCTGAGCACGCACCCTTGTGGGGCCCCAGTGTTGAGGGTCAGAGAAGTGGATATGTTGTTTCCTACCTTCACCACCTGGGGGCGGTCCGTCAGAAAGTCCAGGACCCAATTGTACAGGGCAGGTTTGAGATCCAGGGCCTCCAGCTTGATGATGAGCTTGGAGGTTACTATGGTGTTGAATGCTGAGCTGTAGTCAATATACAACTTTCTTACATGGGTATTCATCTTGTCCAGGTGGGATAGGGCAGTGTGCAGTGTGATGTTGATTGCGTCGTCTGTGGATCTGTTGGGGCGGTATCCAAACTGAAGTGGGTCTAGGGTGTCAGGTAAGGTGGAGGTGATATGATCCTTGACTAGTCTCTCAAAGCACTTCATGATGACGGAAGTGAGTGCTACGGGGCGGTAGTCACTTAGTTCAGTTATCTTTGCCTTCTTGGGTACAGGAAAAATGGTGGACATCTTGAAGCATGTGGGAACAACAGACTGGGATAGGGAGCGATTTAATATGTCCATAAACACCCCAGCCAGCTAGTCTGTGCATGCTCTGAGGACACGGCTCGGGATGCCGTCTGGGCCAGCAGCCTTGCGAGGGTTAACACGTTTACGTTTTTACTCACGTCAGCCACGGAGAAGGAGAGAGGGGCGCAGTCCTTGTTAGCGGGCCGCGACGGTGGCACTGTATTATCCTCAAAGCAGGTAAAGAAGGTGTTTAGTTTGTCTGGAAGCGTGACGTCAGGTGTCCGTGACGTGGCTGGATTTCTTTTTGTAGTCCGTGATTTCCTGTAGACCCTGCCACATACGTCTCGTGTCTGAGCCGTTGAATTGCGACTCCACCTTGTCCCTGTTCTGGCATTTCGCTTGTTTTATTGCCTTACGGAGGGAATAACTACACTGTTTATATTCAGTCATATACCCAGACCTCTTTCCATGGTTAAATGCGTTGCATCGCACTCTCATCCATCACCGGTTTCTGGTTAGGGTTAGGTTTTAATAGTCACAGTGGGTAAAACATCTTCATTGCACTTCTTTATAAACGTACTCACAGAGTCAGCGTATAGGTCGATGCTGTTCTCTGACTCCAATAAAGTTGTAGAAACATCAAGGATGATCAATGGAAACAGGATGCACCTGAGCTCAATTTCGAGTCTCATTGCAAAAGGTCTGAATACTTATGTAAATAAGGTAAAACCTGTTTACACTTTGTCATTATGGGGTATTGTGATGTCATTATGGGGTATTGTGATGTCATTATGGGGTATTGTGATGTCATTTAGGGGGTATTGTGTGTAGATTGATAAGATGTTTTATTTATTTAATTCATTTTACAATAAGGCTGTAACTTTATAAAATGTGGAAAAAGGGAAGGGGTCTGAATACTTTCCGAATACACTGTATCTAGCTCAATACATTTGGTTATCAAAATAACAGCTTTGAACAATGTCAAAGTAACTGGTGGAGATGAAACAGTTGTTTATACTTTGGTTAAAAATGTAAACTCACCCCATTCCGTACAAATGTGCGTAACCGCGACATTCAAACGAGGCTAAAAAACGAATGGGACTGTAGCGACTGTGTTGACTTCAAAATCGGGGGTGTGAACTACGTTTCTATTTAATTGTACGGACCAAGGCGATGTACGAGTTTACGTGATACAAACAATTAAAAACTGCACACCTCCGAGAACAAGCCACCTTGACCAGCTGACAGCTAATAATGCAAGCTAGCAATCAGAACGATTGGGAACTATTTGAAGCTGGGAAGATTTTTACATGACACCATGGCACGGGTATGAATTTTAAGCCAGAGCCTTACCCATGTCCACAACGTTCAGGCCCTACCCTTATTAGGCCTGACCGCTTCTTCCAAATTTAAGGCAAACCCCTGAAACCAGAAATAACTTCCTCAGTTAGTTAATCAATTAGCTGTTCCTCTCTGTCTGGCACTCGCTCCTTGCCGCGCAACTCACTCTGCATACACTCATGGTGGCTCTTTGTGTTTGTGAGTATCCATAGCAACAGCTTCACTTGGGCTGCTCTGATCAATAAGAGAGACATGAGAGATCATTTAGCTACTTTTCGTCACCCTAAACATCCTGTCTCATAATTCAACGAGGTCGAAGCACTTCTGACTCCATGTTATGATCTTAGTCAGATATGACTGTACTACGCTTCAAAATGTTACTGATCAATTTAGTGATACCCGAGCCCTGCCCGTTCCATAGTTATTGATGGAAAAACAGGCCCGGGTTGGGTAACGGAGCTCTAATGAGGGTATAGATAGTCCTGAAGGTATAGATAGTCCTGAGGGTATAGATTGTCCTGAGGGTATAGACACTTCTAACCCTTAACAGATAGACCAATTACCCTGCACTGGGTTCTCTCGTGACCTTTCTAACCCTTAACAGATATTTAACTAGATAGAACAGATTCACACATTGGAAGTATTATTATTCCCCTTCTCGGAATCACGGTCTAACACCTTGCCCATTCGCTGCCAAAGAAAACAGGACTGGAAGTCGGTATTCCAGAACACAGGAGTAATGGCTGGGACTAGGTCTTCCACAACACAGGAGTAACGGCAGGGACTAGGTCTTCCAGAACACAGGAGTAACGGCTGGACTAGGTCTTCCAGAACACAGGAGTAACGGCTGGACTAGGTCTTCCAGAACACAGGAGTAACGGCCGGGACTAGGTCTTCCAGAACACAGGACTAACGGCCGGGACTAGGTCTTCCAGAACGCAGGAGTAACGGCCGGGACTAGGTCTTCCAGAACACAGGAGTAACGGCCGGGACTAGGTCTTCCAGAACACAGGAGTAACGGCCGGGACTAGGTCTTCCAGAACNCTAGGTCTTCCAGAACACAGGAGTAACGGCCGGGACTAGGTCTTCCAGAACGCAGGAGTAACGGCCGGGACTAGGTCTTCCAGAACGCAGGAGTAACGGCCGGGACTAGGTCTTCCAGAACGCAGGAGTAACGGCCGGGACTAGATCTTCCAGAACACAGGAGTAACGGCTGGGACTAGATCTTCCAGAACACTGGAGGCTGGGATGTGTATCATCTGTCTTGGAGAGAGAAACAAAGGAGGGATATAGCCTAGACTAGTCTGAGCATCTTCAGCCAGAGCCAATGAGGTGTTTGATGATAAGACATGTGGTCTAACCTCCATAGAAAACACAGGAAATAAAAAGCAAAGTATCACCGGACGTGCTATTATGACTTGGCAACGGCTCAAACAGCTGTGGGGGAATTGGACAAATGGAATTGGACAAATGTCTTCTTTAACCTTAAACTGCTTACAGTAATGTTTATGTTCTCTAGGACCAAACTGTCAACATTACTTATGAGGTTCCCTTTGAAAAACTAAGACGGTCTTGTTTCGAATTAACGAGTGAAACTACCATTTATGTATTCATTGTATTGTTGTCAATTTGCTTATACACTGAACAAAAATATAAACGCAACTTGTAAAATGTTGGTCCCGTGTTTCATAAGATGAAATAAAAGATCCCAGAAATGTTCCAGATGCACAAAAAGCTTATTTCTCTCAAATGTTGTACACAAATTGGTTTGTATCCCTGTTAGTGAGCATTTCTCCTTTGCCAAGACAATCCATCCACCTGAGAGGTAAGGCATATTAACAAGCTGATTAAACAGCATGATCATTACATAGGTGCACCTTGTGCTGGGGACAATAAATGGCCACCATAAAATGTACAGTTTTGTCACACAACACAATGTGTGACAAACACATGTCATGAAACAAAGCTGAAAATGTCCCAGTTCTTCCATGGCCTGCATACTCAGACATGTCACCCATTGAGCATGTTTGGGATGCTCTGGATGGACGTGTACGACAGCGTGTTCCAGTTCCCGCCAATATCCAGCTACTTTGTACAGCTATTGAAGAGGAGCGGGACAACATTCCACAGGCCACAATCAACAGCCTGATCAACTCTATGTGAAGGAGATGTGTCGCGGTGCGTGAGGTAAATGGTGGTCACACCAGATACTGACTGGTTTTCTGATCCACGCACCTACATTTTAATAAAATAAATGTTTTCTGATCCAGACCGTTACTTTTTTTAAGGTTTCTGTGACCATCAGATGCATATCTGTATTCTCAGTCATGTCAAATCCATAGATTAGGGCCTAATTCATTTATTTTGAATTGACTGATTTCCTTATATGAACTTGTATCTCAGTAAAAATCTTTGAAATTGTTGCATGTTGCGTTTATATTTTTGTTCAGTAATGCAAACTGTCATGACCACAAACCATTGTTAAAGTCAGTAAATTGACTTGACAGAATGCTAGCTAACTAGCTTGGTACATTAGGAAAATATTCAGACCCCTTGACTTTTTCCACATTTTGTTACGTCACAGCCTTATTCTATTTTTTTTTTTTTTTTTTTATGTTTTAAAAATGGAAACACGATGCACCTGAGCTCAATTTCAAGTCTCATAGCAAAAGGTCTGAATACTTATGTAAATAAGGTATTCATGTTTTTATTTTATTGCAAACATAAAAATAAAATAAAAACACTGTTTTCTATGTCATTATGGGGTATTGTGATGTCATTATGGGGTATTGTGATGTCATTATGGGGTATTGTGATGTCATTATGGGGTATTGTGTGTAGACTGATATGAGACCAACATTTTTTATTTAATCAATTTTAGAATAAGGCTATAACGTTAAAAAAAAAAAGTGGGGAAAGACAAAGGGTCTGAAACTTTCCCGAACGCACCGTATAATGTTTTATACCTATGGGCATGTTTGAGCCTTTATAATGTCAGAACATTCAGCAGGACTGTCACCATTGTATTAGTGACGGTGGACAAAATCTATACAGTAGAGTATCACAAAATAATTGTTGCTGATTTTATATCGATACTGTGTCGTTTATGTTAGCTAGAGCTGGTTTGCTGTACCTGCAAAGTTCCTCCCGTTCAATTGCACTCTGTGCTGTTCATCAGTCTCGTCCCAACATTTATAATATTGTCACACATCAGACTATTATCAATTTAATCGTGTGTTTATGCTACATCTATTATATGTGTGAAGTTAGTTTCGATATAGTTTAGGTGTAGGTGTAGTTTCGATGGGCCATTATCAGCTGGGCAGGTAACTGTCGTGAATAAGGGGCAAGGGGGGGGGGGGGGGGGGGGGAATGTCCTTAAAACTGCTTGTAACACATTCTGTTCGTGATATTGAAATTCAAAATATGTCAGTGTATTAAATATACTTATTTAGGCAAAGTCAAGGACAGAGTTCACGTTTGAAAATCACATTTGCTGTTTAACATGTAAAATAGCTAAACATGTAAAATCAAATTTGCAGTTTCATGGT
>NW_019942913.1:214822-216274 GCF_002910315.2 Salvelinus sp. IW2-2015 | reverse complement strand
TTTCATGTGTGAGAATTGTAATAGAGGCCAAAAATATTATAATATGTTTTTTTATGATAATTAAATGCCTCTCCAATGACCACAGTTAAATTGTTTTTTTGCCACAATCATTCCGCGCAAAAAGCAAAATCTCATCCATTATTTCCTTGAAGCACAGGGTCCTAATCGATCCACATGGAATCTGTTTTTCCTCTGAAGCCAAGCCAGGGCGGCCTAGATAGGTCCCTGGATGTTTTTCCTCTGAGCATCTAAGTGCAAGGAGACGGTCCTAGTCGTCATCTCGAGAATATATTATTGTTCTTCTCTGATTTTCCTCTGAAGCTAAGCAGGGGCGGTCCTAGTCGGTCCCTGGATGTTTTCCTCTGAAGCTAAGCAGGGGCGGTCCTAGTCGGTCCCTGGATGTGAGACCAGATGTAGCTGGAAGTGGTGCAAAATAATAATGTGAAAAATAAACGTTTGGAGAAAAATAAAAATCAATTTAAATGTGACACTTCATGAAAACCACGTGTCTGGCTTTGTTTCTGTAAGGGCGTCGTTGGCGGTGCCTGAGTATTACCACGGGTATTGTGGTAATATTGAAGCGTGTGTTTGTTTGGTGAAAATATGAGCACACACTGTAAATCATACACATAGATAGTGAGAAACAGAACGTGCATGTTTTCCTTTCTAGGGTTGGAATTTGCCTTGTTAATGTTTGTGTATGTTTGTGTGGTCCGCATTAGTCGTTTGTTTTTCTGCCTTCCAAAAAGGAGGAGACAGAGAGGGAGAGACAGACAGACGGACAGAGGGAGAGACAGACAGACGGACAGAGGGAGAGAGAGACAGACGGACAGAGGGAGAGAGAGACAGGCGGACAGAGGGAGAGACAGACAGACGGACAGAGAGACAGACAGACAGACGGACAGAGGGAGAAAGGGAGGCAATGTAAACATATGTTTCCCATGCCAATAAAGCCCCTTAAATTGAATTTGAGAGAGAGAGAGAACAAGCCAAAGCAATGTCGGTCTGATTTTATCAGATGTAATTATCTATGTTGGCTTTTCTACCCCGTTCTTATTGGCTAGGTTGGCTTTTCTACCCTGTTGTAATTGGCTCGGTTGGCTTTGCTACCCTGTTGTAATTGGCTAGGTTGCCTTTTCTACCCCGTTGTAATTGGCTAGGTTGCCTTTTCTACCCCGTTGTAATTGGTTCGGTTGGCTTTTCTACCCTGTTGTAATTGGCTAGGTTGCCTTTTCTACCCCGTTGTTATTGGCTAGGTTGCCTTTTCTACCCCGTTGTAATTGGCTCGGTTGGCTTTCCTACCCTGTTGTAATTGGCTCGGTTGGCTTTCCTACCCCGTTGTAATTGGCTCGGTTGACTTTTCTACCCTGTTGTAATTGGCTCGGTTGGCTTTCCTACCCCGTTGTAATTGGCTCGGTTGGCTTTTCTACCCCGTTGTAATTGGCTCGGTTG
>NW_019942913.1:194518-212033 GCF_002910315.2 Salvelinus sp. IW2-2015 | reverse complement strand
CTAGGTGAGTACTCACTCTTAACGGTAATGTATCTAGGTGAGTAACTCATCTAAACGGTATGTATCTAGGTGAGTACTCCACTCTAACGGTATGTATCTAGGTGAGTACTCCAACTCTAAACGGTATGTATCTAGGTGAGTATCACTCTAACGGTATGTATCTAGGTGGTATCTCACTCTAAGGTATGTACTGCTTAGGTTTGAGTAACTCTCTAAACGGTATGTATCTAGGTGAGTACTCACTCTAACGGTATGTATCTAGGTGAGTACTCACTTCTAACGGTATGTATCTAGGTGAGTATCACTCTAACGGTATGTATCTAGGTGAGTACTCACTTCTAACGGTATGTATCTAGGTGAGTACTCACTCTAACGGTATGTATCTAGGTGAGTAACTCACTCTAACGGTATGTATCTAGGTGAGTACTCACTCTAACGGTATGTATCTAGGTGAGTACTCACTCTAACGTATGTATCTAGTGAGTACTCACTCTAGTATGTATCTAGGTGAGTATCACTCTACAGGTATGTATCTAGGTGAGTACTCACTCTAACGGTATGTATCTAGGTGAGTACTCACTCTAACGGTATGTATCTAGGTGAGTACTACTCTAACGGTATGTAATCTAGGTGAGTACTCACCTAACGGTATGTTCTAGGTGAGTACTCCTCTAAACGGTAATGTATCTAGGTGAGTACTCACTCTAACGGTATGTAATCTAGGTGAGTAACTCACTCTAACGGTATGTATCTAGGTGATACTCACTCTACGGTAGTCTGGTAGTATCACTCTAACGGTATGTATCTAGGTGAGTTATCACTCTAACGGTATGTATCTAGGTGAGTACTCACTCTAACGGTATGTATCTAGGTGAGTACTCACTCTAACGTATGTATCTAGTGAGTACTCACTCTAACGTATGTATCTAGGTGAGTACTCACTCTACGGTATGTATCTAGGTGAGTTATCACTCTAACGGTATGTATCTAGGTGAGTACTCACTCTAACGTTGTATCTAGGTGAGTACTCACTCTAACGGTATGTATCTAGGTGAGTACTCACTCTAACGGTATGTATCTAGGTGAGTACTCACTCTAACGGTATGTATCTAGGTGAGTACTCACTCTAACGGTATGTATCTAGGTGAGTATCACTCTAACGGTATGTACTAGTGAGTACAATCTAACGGTATGTATCTAGGTGAGTACTCACTCTAACGGTATGTATCTAGGTGAGTACATCATCTAACGGTATGTGTATCTAGGTGAGTACTCACTCTAACGGTATGTATCTAGGTGAGTTATCACTCTAACGGTATGTATCTAGGTGAGTACTCACTCTAACGGTATGTATCTAGGTGAGTACTCACTCTAACGGTATTATCTAGGTGATACTCACTCTAACGGTATGTATCTAGGTGAGTACTCATCTAACGGTATGTAATCTAGGTGAGTACTCACTCTAACGGTAATGTATCTAGGTGGAGTATCAGCTCTAAGCGTTAATGTCTTAGGTGAGTATATCAACGGTGTATCCTAGTGTGAGTACTCACCTACAGGTATGTATCTAGGTGAGTACTCCACTACTAACGGTATGTATCTAGGTGAGTTAATTACTAGTGAGTCTATCTACGGTATGTATCAGTGAGTACTCACCTCTAACGGTATGTATTCTAGGTTAGTATCATCTTGAAATCTACGGTATGTATTCTAGGTTGAGTTAAAACTCAACTCTAACGGTATGTATCTAGGTGAGTACTCACTCTAACGGTATGTATCTAGGTGAGTACTCACTCTACGGTATGTTATGAGTACTCTTAAGGTTGATTAGTGATACTCACTCTAACGTAATGTATGCTAGGTGAGTTTCCACTCTAACGGTATGTATTAGGTGAGTTTATCACTCTTAACGGTATGTATATCTAGTTGTGAAGTCTCCACTCTAAAACGGTATGTATCTAGGTGAGTAACTCGATACATACCGTTAGAGTGAGTACTCACCTAGATACATACCGTTAGAGTGAGTACTCACCTAGATAGAGTAATAACTCACCTAGATACATACCGTACACGGGTTTCGCTACCGTATGTTTACAGCGTAGTTGACTCATAATCTGTTGAAACTCACTACCATGAGCTTATGGACCGTTAATAACGGTTTGGAGTCCAACTTCTGCCCCCAAGCCGCAAGGCTGGCCCCCCCAAGCCGTAAGACTGGCCCCACAAGCCGTAAGACTGGCCCCACAAGCCGTAAGACTGGCCCCCCAAGCCGTAAGACTGGCCCCACAAGCCGTAAGACCGCTGAACAATTAATCAAAATGGCCACCAGGACTATTTACGTTGACGACCCCACCCCCCTCTGTTTTCACACTTGCTAATATCTATGCATAGTCAGTGTACAAATTACCTCAACTAACCGGTACCCCCTGTATATAGCCTCATTATTGTTATTTTATTGTGTTACTTTAATATATATATTTTTTTCAAACTTTAGTTTATTTAGTAAATATTTTCTTAACTCTATTTCTTGAACTGCATTGTTAGTTAAGGGCTTGTAAGTAAGCATTTCAGGGTAAGGACAACACCTGTTGTATTTGGTGCATGTGACAAATACAATTTGATTTGATTTATAAAGTCATTAATAAAAGCATTGCCCCAAAACGGCTAACCACTTCCAACTGTTGATACTCAGTCGTTCACAATTCATATACCCCCCTCCCCCAGCATTTCTGAGTATGGTAGAATGGTAGAATGGTAGTATGGTAGTATGGTAGAATGGTCGTATGGTAGTATGGTAGTATGGTAGTATGGTAGAATGGTCAGTCAGGTATTTGGGAGTCCAAAGAAGATGAAGGAAGTCAAAGGCAAATTGCCAGGATAGGGAAATTACTCATGATATTTCTTGGGAGAATTCTAACATTTCTACACAAGAGATGGATAGTTATAACACACACAGGGTAGGGTGGGAGAGCGAAGTGAGGGTGGGAGTATACGTCGGACAATGGCCCTGAGCTGACTAGGTGGCCAAGCTCGACAGGGTGTGTTGTATACGGAGACAACTCGAACATGAATCGTAGAGGATGCGAAGATGTGACGACATGTTGGACAGAGTTAGGTAAGGAGACCCAAGAGAACGGTTGAGTCGTCCGAGAGAGAGAAGTAGCGGTGGAGCAAGATAGAAGAGGGATAGAGAGGGGGAGAAGAGGGTGAGAGAGAGAAGGCAGTGGGTGGGAGAGGGAAGGCAGGGTGGGAGAGCGAAGGAGGAAGAGGGGAGAGAGAGGAGGAGAGAGAGGAGGGGAAGAGGGGAAGAAGGAAAGGCAGGGTGGGAGAGGGAAGCAGGGTGGGAGAGCGAATGGAGGGAAGAGGGGACAGAGAGGAGGAAGAGGGGAGAGAGAGGAGGAAGAGGGAGAGAAGAGAAGGCAGGGTTGGGAGAGGAAGGAGGGTGGGAGAGCGAAGGGTAGGGAAGAGGGAGAGAGAGGAGGAGAGAGGGAGAGAGAGGAGGGAGAGAGAGAAGACAGGGTGGAGAGGAAGGCAGGGTGGGAGAGCGAAGGGAGGGGTGGAGAGCGAAGGGAGGGTGGGAGAGCGAAGGAGGGGTGAGAGCGAAGGGAGGGAAGAGGGGAGAGAAGAGGAAGGGAAGGGGAGAGAGAGGAGGAAGAGGGGAGAGAAAGGCAGGTGGGAAGAGGGAAGGCAGGGTGGGAGAGGGAAGGCAGGTGGAGAGAGAAGGCAGGGTGGGGGAGAGAGGGGACAGGGTGGAGAGAGAAGGCAGGGTGGGAGAGAAGGGACAGGGTGGTGTTTCTGTGAGGTTCTCCCTGCTTAAAATCTTGCAGGAGAAATCTGATCTATGTCGGGAGGTGAACCAAGTGCATAGCCTGGGCTGACCCAGCGCCATAATCTGGGCTGGGACCCAGCGCCATAGGCCTGGGCTGGAACCCAGCGATAGCTGGGCTGGGACCCGCGCATAATCTGGGCTGGACCGCACATAGCCTGGGCTGGACCCAGCGCATAGTCAGGAGGTGAACCACAGTTCACCGGAAGACACACACGCACCATATACGCCACCCACCCATCTCATAGGAAGAATGCAGCCACACAGGCTCCTCCTCTAACGCCCCCAAGGCCTGGCTCAACCTAAATAAAGCAAGGCCTGTAACACACACTGTGTTTCTCAAGCACTCAAAAGATTCTCTGCGATTTTACAGGATATGCATGTTTTTAACGTTACATTTTTAGTCATTTAGCAGACGCTTTTATCCAGAGCGACTTACCGTTAGTGCTTTCACTCTTAAGATAACTACGTGTGGACAACCACATATCTCAGTCATAGTACATTTTTCCCTCAACAAAGCAGCTGTGTTCTTTCCACAACAAAAAACAAAACATATCAAAAATGGTTCACTTTAGTCCATATATCTCCCACAGTTATTCACCTGAAGTCCTATGTATCTCTACAGTTATTCACCTGAAGTCCCTATATATTCCACAAGTTATTACCTTGAAGTCCATTGTATTCTACAGTTATTCACCTGAAGTCCATGTATCTCTACAGTTATCTTCACCTGAAGTCCATATATTCTCTACAGTTATCCACCTGAAGTTCCATGTATCTCTACAATTATTCACTGAACTCCATATATCCTCTACATGTTCTATGGATATAGCTATTCACTTCTCATACCTATCTACCAGTTTCATTTACTTGCCAGACTCGCTAGCATGAGCTATATGCTTGTCAGTTATTCACCGCTCGGAAAGACTTCTCGCGCAATTGGCTATTTGCTACCTTTGTTTCACCTGAAGTCATGGATTCCTCTGATGTAGTCGTGTCTATATCGATGCGTCTCTACATACTCATCAACCTACACCATAGCTCTCTCTCATTCCTCTGTGCTACTCAAGTCCATGTACTTACTCTACAGTTATCACGCCTGGACGCTTACGCATGTAACTCTTAAGTATTTCACTGAAGCTCCCACTGTATCTCTCAGTATTCCACCGATGGAAGTCCATATATCTCGCCAATTATCCACCTGAAGTCCATGTATCTCTACAATTGGTTCCCCTGAAGCCCGGTGAAGTTCCATGTATCTCCACAGTTATTGCACCTGGAAGCTTCCATATATCTCCACAATTATACCACCTGAAGTCCAGTGTTGGGTTCCCACATTATTTCACCCTGAAGTTCATGTATCTCCACAGTTATTCACCTTGAAGTCCCATGTATCTCTACAGTTCTGTCACCCTTGAGTGAGTATCTTCGGTACAAATATTCCACCTGAGAGCTGTGGGTATAGAGCCTCTCTATCTCTGCGGTATTATTACATCCTGAATGTTCCGAGATTATACAGCACTTCAGCTCCATTCGCAGATCCAATTCTCGACTATCGAGTTACCTGTAAGCATGAGTCAGCACAATAGTAGTGTTGATATATATAGCCCCTGTGGAGAATAATACTCGCTGAGTGTGTCAGCTTCCGAGTGAGGTGCCACTATATACTCTCACGTTATTCAACGCCTCGTATGGTGCCATTCGTATGTCACTCCTTACCTGGCTTAACTTATTCTCACGGCGTTCATCTTCATCTCTGTGGTTGTTCACACTGACAGGTCCCTATAGGATGACATCCTACACGTGTGTGTGTGTGACAGTACGGGTGCAGTAGTGCGTTCACTTAACACGCATGCCGTCTGTCTGCCTCACAGGTGCCACTTGTATTCTCCACAGTTATCCACCCGCGACTTAGAATTTGTATTCTCTTACAGATTGATATACGCTCCTGACGCCCCTAGTGCGTATCTCTACAGTTGTTTCACTAAAGTCCAATACTCCTCTCACATCTCTTCACTCTAGTACACGCGTACGATTAGAAGTCCATTATATCTTCTACAGTGTTCAACCTGAAAGTCCATGATATCTCTACAGTTGTTACCTGAAGTCCATAGTATTCTCTACAGTTGTTCACCTGAAGTCCATCATATCTCTACAGTTGTTCACCTGAAGTCCCTCATATCTCTACAGTTATTCACGTCGGAAGTCCATTATCTCTAAGTTAGTTCACCTGAAGTCCATGTCCTAATCTCTACAGGTTTGTTCACCTGAATGCCCACTGAAGCCATATCTCTACAGTGTTCCTGAATCCACCTTGAAGTCCATGTAATCTCTACAGTATATTCACGCTGAAGGCCTAGCCATGTATCTCCACAGTTATTCCCCTGGAAGCTGATCCATTATCTCTACAGTTATCCAGTCCTGATCTCCCAGTTTATTCTCTTACAGCGTGTGCATCTCGAGTTATCGTGCGTGGAATTCCTGGCTATGTACAGTGTGTAAACGCTGGAACCTCTCTTAGTCTATATACAATTATCCACTGACTATGACAAAGTCCATGTATCCTCATACACTCTCCCCTGGAAGGGCCGTGGTCAGTCGATGATCGTACTGTTCCTCCACAGTTATTACCTGAAGTCGCATATTATCTCCACGAGATACTCTAAGTCCCACTACTCATGACGAAGGCTCTCCATTCTAGTCTACGCTCTCTCGCTTTTGATATTTCACCTCTGAGTGGTCACGAGTCTATTCACCGTGCAATCGGTCGTGTGGTATTATTATCGTCATCCAGCATTAGAAAGTTCACTTATCATCTAATCACCTCGTCCTCCACACCCTCTCTCCGTCCCACCAGTTTCATATTGAGACGCCATGCTATCTCTTACAGTTTTCACTGAAGCTGTATTCTACCAATTATCCACCTTTTGAAGTCCATGGTATCTCCACAGTTAGTTTACTGTATAGTATCCTCAGTCACCTCGCTCTACAGTTGTTCACCCTGAGAAGTCCATGGTTATACCTTCTATATATATATATCTCTTAAAGCCGGTGTGCCTGCTGTAAGTCCATATAATCTAACCTCTCTGCACTCGGTCATATCCCTCTGATCATGTCCCCTGGCAGTCCACTCGCGTTTATGAATCATACAGTTGGCTTTCACTGGAGATGTATAATCTGTATAAATCCTCTAGTACAGATTGATTGGCCACCGTGAATAGCTCGTTCCCTAATTTATCGATATCTCCCTGACCACTACATGAAAGACCTTCTGAGACAAGTGACGCACCTATATCTCTTACAGTTGTTTCACGTTATTTTGACCCACCTGGGGTGTCCAAGTATAAGTTCTCCACAGTGGAGTCCCCTAGAAGCCCCTGAAGTCCATTATATCTCTACAGTTATTCCCCCTGAAAGCCCTGAAGGTCAGCAATATTTACTTGATACTCTACCTCCCCTGAGAAGCCGCTGCTGGGCACTACTCTCACTTTGAGTCATATCGAAGGCCTGTCACTTACTCTCTCAAGTCCATGTGAGACCTGTTCAGTTTCTTTCAGTGCTAGAGTGCCTCCTAGAAGAGGTGTTAGGATATCTCGCCTAACAAGTTATTCCCTGAAAGCCCCTGAAGTCCAGTTCATAGTTCGGTCCTACAGTTATTGCACCTGAAAGTCCCCTTGAAGTCCATATATCGTCTACATGTTAATTCACCTTGGATAGTGCCCCAGTTATATCTCTACAGTTTAGTTCACCGGAAGCCCCCTATGATGTGCCATCTCTCTATTTCTACTATGAGTTATTCCACCTGAAGCCCATATACACACTATATTCTCTTACAGTTGCTTCGTGAACGCAGCCCTTGCAATCTGCTCCACAGCCTACCTCATTCTCATAACAAGCTTGACTTCTGAAAGGACTCCCTCTCGTGAGTCACCTCTAGTCAGTCTTATACTGGTCCTTCACCCTGCGACATAGCCCAATATCAGTCCTATTAACTCTCGTCAGTTCGCGTGTGGTGTCCCGTGAAGCCCATATATCTCTACAGTTGAGTTCCCTCCGCGGCTAACTCACGCTGCCCTGGAGTCATATATCTCGTACAGTGTGTTTACCTGCTGGATAAGCCCCGTCATCCGCGCTATTCCTCGATATGTGACGCTTATCAGAGATCTTCATACACTATATATATCTCTTCACAGTTATTCACACTAAGCCCTGAAGTCCTATTATATCGTCTACAGTTGATTCACCTGAAGCCCCTGAAAGTCCATATATCTCTACAGTTGTTTCACCTGAAGCCCCTGAAGTTCCAATTATATCTTCTCAAGCGTTATTCACCTGAAGCCCCTGAAGTCCATATACTCTACAGTTATTGCACCTGAAGCCCCTGACAGTCCATATATCTCTACAGTTGTTCACCTGAAGCCCCTGAAGTCCATATCTCTCTACAGTTGTTTCACCTGAAGCCCCTGAAGTCCATATATCTCTACAAGTTGTTCCCCTGAGCCCCTGAAGTCCATAAATCTCTACAGTTATTCACCTGAAGCCCCTGAAAGTCCATATATCTTTACAGTTATTCACCTTGAAGCCCCTGAAGTCCCATATATCTCTACAGTTATTCACCTGAAGCCCCTGAAGTCCATATATCTCTACAGTTGTTCACCTGAAGCCCCTGAAGTAATAACAGAGGAGGAGACTGTAGAAACACTTTTACATTTGGACCATTTCTCTCCTTTTAGACAACTCTGGATTTGGATCGATACAGAGTGAATAAAACCATTTGAATCAAATCAAATCAAATGTTGTCACATGCGCCGAATACAACAGGTATGTAGACCTTACAGTGAAATGATTACTTTTACAATCCCTTAACCAACAATGCAGTTTTAAGAAAATATCAACAAAATAAAAGTAAGATATCAAAGTAACAAATCATTAAAGAGCAGCAGTAAAATAACAATAGCTAAGCTATATACAGGGGGTACTGGTACAGAGTCAATGTGCGGGAGCACCGGTTAGTCAAGGTAATTGAGGTACATGTAGGTAGAGTTATTAAAGTGAATATGCATAGATAATAACAGAGAGTAGCAGCTGTGTAGAAGGGGGTGTGGCAATGCAAATATAGTCTGGGTAGCCATTTGATTAGGTGTTCAAGAGTCTTATGGCTTGGGAGTAGAAGCTGTTTAGAAGCCTCTTGGACCTAGACTTTGTGCTCTGGTACCGCTTGCTGTGCGGTAGCAGAGAGAACAGTCTGTGACTATGGTGGCTGGAGTCTTTCACAATTTTTAGGACCTTCCTCTGACACCGCCTGGTATAGAGGACCTCGATGGCAGGAAGCTTGACCCCGGTGATGTACTGGGCTGTACACACTACCCTCTGTAGTGCCTTGTGGTCGGAGGCCGAGCAGTTGCCATACCAGGCAGTGATGGAACCCGTCAGGATGCTCTCGATGGTGCAACTGTAAAACCTTTTGAGGACCCATGCCAAATCTTTTCAGTCTCCTGAGGGGTAATAGGTTTTGTCGTGCCTTCTTCACGACTGTCTTGGTGTGCTTGGACCATGTTAGTTAGCTGGTGACGTGTACACCAAGGAACTTGAAGCTCTCAACCTGCTCCACTACAGCCCCGTTGATGAGAATGGGGGCGTGCTCGGTGCTCCTTTTCCTGTAGTCCACAATCATCTCCTTTGTCTTGATCACATTGAAATTATGTATTTGGGATAAATCTTCTTTGTTGTTGTTATAATCTTTATCTCATTTTTTTTTTTTTCTTGGTCCAAAGTTGTTAATTCCCTTTCGACAAAAAGTGCAAGCGCTTAGTAAATCTGGCCCTTGGTGTCTCTCAGTGTTGAGACCGAGCTAACACCTGCTCACAATCCTCAGGCCTATGGACGGAGTTTGCACACAATTGGAACGCTTAGTAAACTCTCAGACCCTAAATCTGCGCTCATCCCCACAAGCCTCAGGAGTTCTGTTGAAAACCATCACATAAAATTGTATCACAAATGGCACCATACCTATTTCATATATATATATATATATATATATATCATATAAATATTTCATATAAAGTGCCATAGGGCTCTGGTCAAAACTAGTACACTATATAGGGAATAGGGTGCCATAGGGCTCTGATCAAAAGTAGGGCACTATATAGGGAATAGGGTGCCATTTGGGATACAACCATGATGTGAGGTATCAATCAATCAAATGTATTTATAAAGCACGTCTTACATCAGCTGATGTCACAAAGGTATGCAGCTATAGAATATGTTTCTTGGACCATAGACATGAAGCAATGAGTGGGGACATTACTGGTTGAAGTTACTGTTTGTTTAGTGCATTTCCACGTTGGCCTGTAGAGGTTGGTTGGCTGGTGTTAAATTAGGTTTTACGTTAGGCCTTGCGACCTACGAAGTCGATTTATAAAGCTTTCCTGTGCGACAGTACATTTATATTGTGCGGGAAAACTTAATCTGTACATTTTACGCCTTATAACCATAAACGGAGAAGCTACGCTTCTTTAGTTCCCGTTGTTTTTACTAGGGTCATTTTCACACAGATTGAGAAAGACGTTTAGGATTGTAGTAATACCAGAGCTTATTAGAGGTCGACCGATTATGATTTTTCAACGCCGATACCGATTATTGGAGGACCAAAAAAAAGCAGACACCGATTAATCAGATGATTTTTTTTTGTTTTTGTAATAATGACAATTACAACAATACTGAATGAACACTTATTTTAACTTAATATAATACATCAATAAAATCTATTAAATTTATTAATTAGCCTCAAATAAATAATGAAACATGTTCAATTTGGTTTAAATAATGCAAAAACAAAGTGTTGGAGAAGAAAGTAAAAGTGCAATATGTGCCATGTAAGAAAGCTAACGTTTAAGTTCCTTGCTCAGAACATGAGAATATATGAAAGCTGGTGGTTCCTTTTAACATGAGTCTTCAATATTCCCAGGTAAGAAGTTTTAGGTTGTAGTTATTATAGGAATTATAGGACTATTTCTCTCTATACCATTTGTATTTCATATACCTTTGACTATTGGATGTTCTTATAGGGACTTTATTGCCAGTGTAACAGTATAGCTTCCATCCCTCTCCTCGCCCCTACCTGGGCTCGAACCAGGAACACATCGACAACAGCCACCCTCGAAGCAGCGTTACCCATGCAGAGCAAGGGGAACAACTATTCCAAGTCTCAGAGCGAGTGACGTTTGAAACGCTATTAGCGCACACCCCGCTAACTAGCTAGCCATTTCACATCGGTTACACCAGCCTAATCTCGGGAGTTGATATGCTTGAAGTCATAAACAGCGCAATGCTTGAAGCATTTCGAAGAGCTGCTGGCAAAACGCACAAAAGTGCTGTTTGAATGAATGCTTACGAGCCTGCTGGTGCCTACCATCGCTCAGTCAGACTGCTCTATCAAATCATAGACTTAATTATAACATAATAACACATAGAAATACGAGCCTTAGGTCATTAATATGGTCGAATCCGGAAACTATAATTTCAAAAACAAAACGTTTATTCTTTCAGTGAAATACGGAACCGTTCCTCAGTAAAAGGCACATGACAGCCAGCTTGGAGTTTGCCAAAAGGCACCTAAAGGACTCTCAGACTATGAGAAACAAGATTCTCTGGGCTGATGAAACCAAGATTGAACTCTTTGCCAAGCTTCAAGTCTGGGGGAAACCTGGCACCATCTCTACTGTGAAGCATGGTGGTGGCAGCATCATGCTGTTGGGATGTTTTTCAGCGGCAGGGACTTGGAGACTAGTCAGGATCGACGGAAAGATGAAGGGAGCAAAGTACAGAGAGATCCTTGATGAAAACTTGCTCTAGAGCACTCAGGACCTCAGACTGGGGCAAAGGTTCACCTTCCAACAGGACAACGACTAAGCACACAGTCAAGACAACGCAGTAGTGGCTTCGGGACAAGTCTCTGAATGTCCTTGAGTGGCCCAGCCAGAGCCCAGACTTGAACCCGATCTAACATCTTTGGAGAAACCTGAAAAAATCTGTGCAGCTACGCTCCACATCCAACCAGACAGAGCTTGAGAGGATCTGCAGAGAAGAATGGGAGAAACTCCCCTAATACAGGTGTGCCAAGCTTGTAGCGTCATACCCAAGAAGACTTGAGGCTGTAATCGCTGCGAAAGGTGATTCAACAAAGCACTGAGTGAAGGGTCTGAATACTTATGTAAATGTGTATTTCCATTTTTTACTTGTAGTAAATTTGCTAATATTTATAAAAACCTGTTTTTGCCTTGTCATTATGGGGTATTGTGTATAGATTGATGAGGGGGGAAGAAAATGTCATCCATTTCAGTATAAGGCTGTAACGTAACAGAATCTGGGGTCTGAATACTTTCCGACTGCACTGTACCTGCAGGTTTTACATTCTACATTTGGCAAATGCATTTTCTGCTATCTGTTGTACGTTGACAGTTCTGCAAAATCAACCACACAGTTCCCCCCCAAAAACCACACAGTTCCCCCCCAAAAACCACACAGGCACAGTTCCCCCTAAAAACACAGTTCCCCCAAAACAACACAGTTCCCCCCAAAAAAACACACAGTTCCCCCAAAAAAACACAGTTCCCCCCCAAAAAACACTGTTCCCACTAAAAACACACAGTTCCCCAAAAACACACAGTTCCCCCAAAACACACAGTTCCCCCAAAAAACACACAGTTCCCCAAAAACACACAGTTCCCCCCAAAAAACACACAGTTCCCCCAAAAACACACAGTTCCCCCAAAAAACACACAGTTCCCCCAAAAACACCACAGTTCCCCCCAAAAAACACACAGTTCCCCCAAAAAACACACAGTTCCCCCCAAAAAAACGCTGGTAAGAAAACATCCCTCACTATTACAGCACACAACTGCAAATGAGCCTAGTCCATTGTGTCACGCTACTGCTAATGACCTTAAATGAGCCTAGTCCATTGTGTTACGTTACTCCGATTGACCTTAAATGAGCCTAGTCCATTGTGTTACGTTACTGCTAATGACCTTAAATGAGCCTAGTCCATTGTGTTACGTTACTCCGATTGACCTTAAATGAGCCTAGTCCATTGTGTTACGTTACTCTCGATTGACCTTAAATGAGCCTCGTCCATTGTGTCACGTTCTCCCGAATGACCTTAAATGAGCCTAGTCCATTGTGTTACGTTACTCCAGATGGCTTTAAATGAGCCTAGTCCATTGTGTCACGTTACTCCGAATGACCTTAAATGAGCCTCGTCCATTGTGTTACGTTACTCCAGATGGCTTTAAATGAGCCTAGTCATTGTGTTACGTTACTCCGAATGACCTTAAATGAGCCTAGTCCATTGTGTCACGTTACTCCAGATGGCTTTAAATGAGCCTAGTCCACTGTGTTACTCCAGATGGCTTTAAATGAGCCTAGTCCATTGTGTTACTCCAGATGGCTTTAAATGAGCCTAGTCCATTGTGTTACTCCAGATGGCTTTAAATGAGCCTAGTCCATTGTGTTACTCCAGATGGCTTTAATGCCACGTGGCCAATATTAGCGGAGGTCTAGAGACACAAAAGCATAAGATATTGACTCCTTTGAGGGAAAAATTCGCTCTATTTCTGACTCCTTCCTATACTGAACAAGTATGTGAGGAATGTGAATGAACTCATAGCAGTGAGCTGGAACACAGACTCAAGAGCAGAGAGAAGTTGTGCCAAGTTGTACAAATCTGATGTAAGGTCACAATATTTTGAACACACAGAAAATAACAAAACCGGACTGACCACTGAGCTGGCCACTGTCTGGGGTGAGCATACAGGCACGGTCAAGTTGCGGTCAACCTCTTTTTTTTTTTTTTTTTTACTACGATCCATTTCCTGGACCAAGCTTCCGGCTGATACACATGTTCCTCGAGTTGACACAATAGTTTGAATAGTTTATATTTCTTCTCGAGGATCATAATGCGACTTAAATATAGTTTCCAGGATGGATAAAGGTAAACACAGATTAAAAGATACAGATATAAGTACCTATTAGAAAACGTTCCTCCATGCTATAGAATAACACACGCACAGCACATTCCTGATTCCTATTTTATGTGCTTATTATGGCTCATTCACACACCAACACACCACACACACACACACACACACACACACACACACACACACACACAAACACACACACACCACACACACACACACACACACACACACACACACACACACACACACACACACACACACACACACTTTGAGGTTTATCACAAGGGCAACGGTGAAAAGAGGCCCCACTAGCATCAATGTCATCTCACAGAGAGCTCTAACCAGGTCACACACGGCCAATTCAATAGAGCTCATCAATGTTCTCTCACAGAGAGCTCTAACCAGGTCACACACGGCCAATTCAATAGAGCTCATCAATGTCATCTCACAGAGAGCTCTAACCAGGTCACACACGGCCAATTCAATAGAGCTCATCAATGTCATCTCACAGAGAGCTCTAACCAGGTCACACACGGCCAATTCAATAGAGCTCATCAATGTCATCTCACAGAGAGCTCTAACCAGGTCACACACGGCCAATTCAATAGAGCTCATCAATGTCATCTCACAGAGAGCTCTAACCAGGTCACACACGGCCAATTCAATAGAGCTCATCAATGTTCTCTCACAGAGAGCTCTATAACCAGGTCACACATTGCCTA
The DNA here is from genome assembly GCF_002910315.2 of Salvelinus sp. IW2-2015. Taxonomy (NCBI): domain Eukaryota; kingdom Metazoa; phylum Chordata; class Actinopteri; order Salmoniformes; family Salmonidae; genus Salvelinus; species Salvelinus sp. IW2-2015. Next base: position 197,505 of record NW_019942913.1, on the reverse strand, counting down.
TGTTGCAATTGCTGCCATTCCCCAAATGTTCCATCTTAGCTCATGGAGATGGATGATAGTTTTCTGCTGATTTACTACTGGCAGAGCGCTATAACTACATCCACTGTAATCTCGTGAAGGAACGCTGGCCACTCCATTTGATCCTGGGGCGAAAAAGCGTTCAAATGGAAACCGGTTAGAAAATGTTTTATGACGTCATTTAAAGCCAGTTTTTTTTTCACGTTGGGAATCCATTCCTGATAGCTCAAGTTGTAAGTAGCTACAAGCCTGCAACAGTCGCCATTTTGTGGCTGAATTGGAGCCACAGGCAAGACCACAGTCACCACAGGCCAGTGCTGAGGGTTCCTTCTCTAGAATACAGGCCGTTTTAACCTTGCTACACCATTGTTATTTTAGAGAGGAGAGGACAGCCCTCCCTGCTATTATTTTGGCGGCTGTAAGTTCAGGAAGACAAACTATGGCGTGTGTGTGTGTGCGTGTGTGTGCGTTAGAGAGAGTGTGTGTGTGTGTGTGTGTGAGAGAGAGAGTGGGCTGAAGCAGAAATAGACAGGCAGGCAGACAGGCAGACAGGCAGACAGGCAGACAGGCAGACGCCTCTTCTAATCTTGGGAAACAGTTCTCATCTCTCCTCCCTTCCACAGACACCACGCTGGCACACACAGACACACTCTCTCTCTTTCCAAAGCAGCACCACAGGTTGGAGTCAGTATTCTCCCTCCGCAGGTCCAGACTTTACTGTTAACAGAGTTGGAGTCACTATTCTCCCTCCGCAGGGCCAGACTTTACTGTTAACAGAGTTGGAGTCACTATTCTCTCCGCAGGCCCAAACTTTACTGTTAACAACAGAGTTGGAGTCACTATTCTCCCTCCGCAGGCCCAGACTTTACTGTTAACAGAGTTAGAGTCACTATTCTCCCTCCGCAGGCCCAAACTTTACTGTTAACAGAGTTGGAGTCACTATTCTCCCTCCGCAGGGCCAGACTTTACTGTTAACAGAGTTAGAGTCACTATTCTCCCTCCGCAGGCCCAGACTTTACTGTTACAGAGTTGAGTCACTATTCTCCCTCCGCAGGGCCAGACTTTACTGTTAACAGAGTTGGAGTCACTATTCTCCCTCCGCAGGGCCAGACTTTACTGTTAACAGAGTTGGAGTCACTATTCTCTCCGCAGGGCCAGACTTTACTGTTAACAGAGTTGGAGTCACTATTCTCCCTCCGCAGGGCCAGACTTTACTGTTAACAGAGTTAGAGTCACTATTCTCCTCCGCAGGGCCAGACTTTACTGTTAACAGAGTAGAGTCACTATTCTCCCTCCGCAGGGCCAGACTTTACTGTTAACAACAGAGTTGGAGTCACTATTTCCCTCCGCAGGTCCAGACTTTACTGTTAACAGAGTTAGAGTCAGTATTCTCCCTCCGCAGGGCCAGACTTTACTGTTAACAACAGAGTTAGAGTCACTATTCTCCCTCCGCAGGGCCAGACTTTACTGTTAACAGAGTTGGAGTCACTATTCTCCCTCCGCAGGCCCAGACTTTACTGTTAACAGAGTTGGAGTCACTATTCTCCTCCGCAGGCCCAGACTTTACTGTTAACAGAGTTAGAGTCACTATTCTCCCTCCGCAGGCCCAGACTTTACTGTTAACAAGGAGTTGGAGTCAGTATTCTCCTCCGCAGGGCCAGACTTTACTGTTAACAACAGAGTTGGAGTCACTATTCTCCCTCCGCAGGGCCAGACTTTACTGTTAACAACAGAGTTGGAGTCACTATTCTCCCTCCGCAGGGCCAGATTTTACTGTTAACAACAGAGTTGGAGTCACTATTCTCCTCCGCAGGGCCAGATTTTACTGTTAACACAGAGTTGGAGTCACTATTCTCCCTCCGCAGGGCCAGACTTTACTGTAAACAGAGTTGGAGTCACTATTCTCCCTCCACAGGGCCAGACTTTACTGTTAACAACAGAGTTGGAGTCACTATTCTCCCTCCGCAGGGCCAGATTTTACTGTTAACAACAGAGTTGGAGTCACTATTCTCCCTCCGCAGGGCCAGACTTTACTGTTAACAGAGTTGGAGTCAGTATTCTCCCTCCGCAGGGCCAGACTTTACTGTTAACAGAGTTGGAGTCAGTATTCTCCCTCCGCAGGGCCAGACTTTACTGTTAACAACAGAGTTGGAGTCACTATTCTCCCTCCACAGGGCCAGACTTTACTGTTAACAACAGAGTTGGAGTCACTATTCTCCCTCCGCAGGCCAGATTTTACTGTTAACAACAGAGTTGGAGTCACTATTCTCCCTCCGCAGGGCAGACTTTACTGTTAACAGAGTTGGAGTCACTATTCTCCCTCCGCAGGGCCAGACTTTACTGTTACAGAGTTGGAGTCAGTATTTCCCTCCGCAGGCCAGACTTTACTGTTAACAGAGTTGGACTTTACTGTTAACAAACCAGAAAAGAGAACAGCTCACAACAGCAGTGATGGCAGTTTGTTTTCCACAAAGTATCTAAAAAAAAAACTTGGTTTTGTCCAAAAATAGTCAACAGTGCAGGAAAAAGAGAGGGAGAAAAAAAGACAACATGTAAACAGCTTTGGCCTAACGAGGTCCAGATACCCTACCTTCGCTGGTAGCTGCATTCTTGGGAGCTTTGGTTGACGTCTGATCCGTACTTGAACTCAGGTCGGAGGAAATACTGGAGCTGCCTTTACCTAGGGAACACAGGACAAATCAGGACGGGACGTACCACGGTGGAACCACGATAAAAAGCCAAACAGACAAACAAACAATCCCACTCAAATCAACAGTGGACGGGGGTGCACCAAGTTGTCTTTTCACCCGTTTTAAACCAAAGTCACTAAGGTCCTTTGATTCCAGGTGAACCCTTTCCACAGGTTTATATCTGGAATTAAAAAGGATTTCTACTATGGGAACTGCCAAGAACCCTTTTCTTTCTCCGAAGAGTGTAGACTGGACCCAGATCTGTTTTTAGGCAACTGA
>NW_019942913.1:190826-194493 GCF_002910315.2 Salvelinus sp. IW2-2015 | reverse complement strand
GTTGTGAGAAAAAAGAGGCCCCACTAGCATCAATGTCATCTCACAGAGAGCTCTAACCAGGTCACACACGGCCAATTCAATAGAGCTCATCAATGTTCTCTCACAGAGAGCTCTAACCAGGTCACACACGGCCAATTCAATAGAGCTCATCAATGTCATCTCACAGAGAGCTCTAACCAGGTCACACACGGCCAATTCAATAGAGCTCATCAATGTCATCTCACAGAGAGCTCTAACCAGGTCACACACGCCAATTGCAATAGAGCTCATCAATGTCATCTCACAGAGAGCTCTAACCAGGTCACACACGGCCAATTCAATAGAGCTCATCAATGTTCTCTCACAGAGAGCTCTATAACCAGGTCACACATTGCCTATGTTGCAATTGCTGCCATTCCCCAAATGTTCCATCTTAGCTCATGGAGATGGATGATAGTTTATCTGCTGATTTACTACTGGCAGAGCGCTATAACTACATCCACTGTAATCTCGTGAAGGAACGCTGGCCACTCCATTTGATCCTGGGGCGAAAAAGCGTTCAAATGGAAACCGGTTAGAAAATGTTTTATGACGTCATTTAAAGCCAGTTTTTTTTTCACGTTGGGAATCCATTCCTGATAGCTACAGTTGTAAGTAGCTACAAGCCTGCAACAGTCGCCATTTTGTGGCTGAATTGGAGCCACAGGCCAAGACCACAGTCACCACAGGCCAGTGCTGAGGGTTCCTTCTCTAGAATACAGGCCGTTTTAACCTTGCTACACCATTGTTATTTTAGAGAGGAGAGGACAGCCCTCCCTGCTATTATTTTGGCGGCTGTAAGTTCAGGAAGACAAACTATGGCGTGTGTGTGTGTGCGTGTGTGTGCGTTAGAGAGAGTGTGTGTGTGTGTGTGTGTGAGAGAGAGAGTGGGCTGAAGCAGAATAGACAGGCAGGCAGACAGGCAGACAGGCAGACAGGCAGACAGGCAGACGCCTCTTCTAATCTTGGGAAACAGTTCTCATCTCTCCTCCCTTCCACAGACACACGCTGGCACACACAGACACACTCTCTCTCTCTTTCCAAAGCAGCACCACAGAGTTGGAGTCAGTATTCTCCCTCCGCAGGTCCAGACTTTACTGTTAACAGAGTTGGAGTCACTATTCTCCCTCCGCAGGGCCAGACTTTACTGTTAACAGAGTTGGAGTCACTATTCTCCCTCCGCAGGCCCAAACTTTACTGTTAACAACAGAGTTGGAGTCACTATTCTCCCTGCGCCCCAGGCGCCAGACTTACTGTTAACAGAGTTGGAGTCACTATTCTCCCTCCGCAGGCCAGACTTTACTGTTAACAGAGTTGAGTCACTATTCTCCCTCCGCAGGGCCAGACCTTTACTGTTAACAGAGTTGGAGTCACTATTCTCCCTCCGCAGGGCCAGACTTTACTGTTAACAGAAGTTAGAGTCACTATTCTCCCTCCGCAGGCCAGACTTTACTGTTAACAGAGTTAGAGCACTATTCTCCCTCCGCAGGGCCAGACTTTACTGTTAACAACAGAGTTGGAGTCACTATTCTCCCTCCGCAGCCAGACTTTACTGTTAACAGAGTTAGAGTCATATTCTCCCTCCGCAGGCCAGACTTTACTGTTAACAACAGAGTAGAGTCACTATTCTCCCTCCGCAGGGCCAGACTTTACTGTTAACAGAGTTGGACAGTCACTATTCTCCCCTCCGCAGGCCAGACTTTTACTGTTAACAGAGTTGGAGTGTCCTATTCTCCCTCCGCAGGCCAGACTTTACTGTTAAACAGAGTTAGAGTGCACTATCTCCCTCCGCAGGCCAGACTTTACTGTTAACAACAGAGTTGGAGTCACTATTCTCCCTCCGCAGGGCCAGACTTTACTGTTAAAACAGAGTTGGAGTCACTATTCTCCCTCCGCAGGGCCAGACTTACTGTTAACAACAGAGTTGGAGTCACTATTCTCCCTCCGCAGGGCCAGATTTTACTGTTAACAACAGAGTTGGAGTCACTATTCTCCCTCCGCAGGGCCAGATTTTACTGTTAACAACAGAGTTGGAGTCACTATTCTCCCTCCGCAGGCCAGACTTTACTGTTAACAACAGAGTTGGAGTCACATTCTCCCTCCACAGGGCCAGACTTTACTGTTACAACAGAGTTGGAGTCACTATTCTCCCTCCGCAGGGCCAGATTTACTGTTAACAACAGAGTTGGATCACTATTCTCCCTCCGCAGGGCCAGACTTTACTGTTAACAGAATTGGAGTCAGTATTCTCCCTCCGCAGGGCCAGACTACTGTTAACAGAGTTGGAGTCAGTATTCTCCCTCCGCAGGGCCAGACTTTACTGTTAACAACAGATTGGAGTCACTATTCTCCCTCCACAGGCCAGACTTTACTGTTAACAACAAGAAGTTGCGAGTCCACAATCACTATTCTCCCTCCGCAGGGCCAGACTTTACTGTTAACAGAGTTGGAGTCACTATTCTCCCTCCGCAGGGCCAGACTTTACTGTTAACAGAGTTGGAGTCAGTATTCTCCCTCCGCAGGCCCAGACTTTACTGTTAACAGAGTTGGACTTTACTGTTAACAAACCAGAAAAAGAGAACAGCTCACAACAGCAGTGATGGCAGTTTGTTTTCCAACAAAGTATCTAAAAAAAAAAACTTGGTTTTGTCCAAAAATAGTCAACAGTGCAGGAAAAAGAGAGGGAGAAAAAAAGACAACATGTAAACAGCTTTGGCCTAACGAGGTCCAGATACCCTACCTTCGCTGGTAGCTGCATTCTTGGGAGCTTTGGTTGACGTCTGATCCGTACTTGAACTCAGGTCGGAGGAAATACTGGAGCTGCCTTTACCTAGAGGAACACAGGACAAATCAGGACGGGACGTACCACGGTGGAACCACGATAAAAAGCCAAACAGACAAACAAACAATCCCACTCAAATCAACAGTGGACGGGGGTGCACCAAGTTGTCTTTTCACCCGTTTTAAACCAAAGTCACTAAGGTCCTATTTGATTCCAGGTAGAACCCTTTCCACAGGTTTATATCTGGAATTAAAAAGGATTTCTACTATGGGAACTGCCCAAGAACCCTTTTCTTTCTCCGAAGAGTGTAGACTGGACCCAGATCTGTTTTTAGGCAACTGACATATTTTTTGAATCCCGTTTAAGTCTGAACGAGCGACACTAATATGTCAACTTGAAAATAGATGGTTGTACCTTGACATTAACATATTCCTAATAAAGTATAACGGAGCACATCAGTATAACAAGGTGTAATGAGTTAAATCATGTGGTATTACTTTAACACACATACATAAGCATTGTTGTGGACAGTTCAGGTACAGTTGTAACATTAATGAATAAACTCTGTGTTGTTTCCATCTGAGATAACAGGTTATGGGATCCACTGCAGGGATAGTCCCCTTGTGGGCTCTGGTTCAAAGATAACAGGTTATGGGATCCACTGCAGGACTAGTCCCTTGTGGGCTCTGTTCAAAGATAACAGGTTATGGGATCCACTGCAGGACTAGTCCCCTTGTGGGCTCTGGTTCAAAGATAACAGGTTATGGGATCCACTGCAGGGCTAGTCCTTTTGGGCTCTGGTTCAAAGATAACAGGTTATGGGATCCACTGCAGGACTAGTCCCCTTGTGGGCTCTTGGTTAAAAAA